>NW_027219762.1:0-264064 GCF_027580195.1 Bos mutus
TCACCTGGTTTCAGATCCCCTATGACAAAATCAGAGATTTTGCTTCAGCGAGACTGCTCGAATTCTCTCAGATGCAGACGCACACTTTTGCCCCTCAGGCCCCCAAAGCCAGTGGCAAGACCCCAGAGGAAAGAAGAACTTCACATCAGGACTTTCAGCACCCACCATGGCGTATCTTTGGCAGGACTGCTATTGCCTAGACCCTGGACCCTGAAAACCAGCAGGCCCCAAACTGCCCCCAGGGGCTTCCCTGTCTCCCACTCTCCTGAGGTCCTTTGAGACATGCAATTACTCCTTGCTCACTCCGTTCCCTCCCTCACAGGCTCATCCGGGCAGAGGGTCAAACACGTACAACCACCTGTGCTTTCCTCGCCTTTCTGCACTGCCAGGGAGGCAGGCTGGAAGTGCCTGGAGGCATGCCACACTCACATCCTGTCTCTCCTAGAATGCCTGTGGTTTTGCAGGTACAGCTTACTTTAGCATGTCTCCCGTTTTGTGTCACAGTGTGTGCCACCCTCAGGGAGGGAGTGTGCTGGCTGATGGGCTGCTCCTGGGCAGCACTGGTCCAGGACCTTCCCAGTTCTCCTTCTCACATGTGTGGAACAAGTCTCCAGTGCAGCAGGCAATCTGTGCCTCTTTCTCCTTCACGTCTCTGCCCAACTCGGAAGGACCTTAGCCTCCTCACCATCGTGGGTCTTGCCACAGCCATGTCCACCATTTCAACAGGCCAGCCATGGCCCTCCGAGACTCAGGGCTCCACAGGCAGTGGTTTAAAAGCCCCACCCTACCTGATTTGCCCTGAGTGAACCCTCAGACCATGAATCCCTTTTCCTGGTCCAAACACACACAACAACACAGTAGAAATGGTGAGCGTGTTTTGTGTTTTGTCTAATTGCAGATATCTGGAGCCATGGTCAGGAGTTATCACTGGCCATCCTTTCTTCATTCCCATCCTGGACAGGGTCAGTGCACAGATATGGCGACAAACTCCTTCAGACTGGGAACGCCTCGTGCCTCCTCTTCTGGTTACTCAGCACCTCCTCTCCTGTCGCCTTCATCTCTGCATCTGCCCTGGGCCGGATACACACAAACACACAGAAACACAGCCAACACAAGCACATGCGTGTATATACACATGCTTGGCATAGGGACACAAATGCAAACAGGGAACACAGGTATTTCAGGAGCTGAAGACGCCCATGTCCAGCAATGTTGGAGATGGTGTCAGTCGGCACCATGTCCTGCCTTTGGGGCTCCCTGTCCACCTCCTCCCCAGATTCATCCGGATTTTCCCAAGACAGCCTGAAGCCACTTCGAGTGCAGCATGTGTGGTGGTGGTGGTGAGATCCGAGTGGTGAATGTGGAAATTCACCCAAGATCCCAAAGTCAGCACACAGGTGCACTGGGACCACCAAGAGGATGTCTTTTTCAATGATAGGCCATCGCAGGGTAAGGGGCGGGAGTGAAGGGCCCAGTTAATCTCAAACTCAGTGAGCAGCAGGAGGCTGGAGGATGGCAGGACCCAGGGACGGATGATTCTGACACAGACACTTAATTCACCCTACCTCTAGGACTCTAGTGGAATAGGGTATCACCTAGGTATCACCTAGGACTCTTGTGCTGCAACCATAGCTGACTTGAGGGAGACTTACTTCACTCACGGACACACTGAGTCCCCATGCCCCCAGTCTCAGCAAGTCACCTGCTACATGCATAACCCAAATTCTGGCTCTGCAGCCAGCTTGCATGAACCTGAGCATCCCCATTTGGGAAAGGATAGTGTCCCAGCTACGATAAGGCTGTCTCTCAGGGCCTATCTCCTGACCGCCTCACCACATGTGTTTCTGTCAGTTATCTCTGATGGAAGAATCATCCTCCCGAGGTAGTACTTTCAGGATCGTCCCACATGTCATTGCTGATGAGCTTGCTGGCAACACGAGCAAGGTCAACCCAGGGCTGACCAGGCCCTGAACCCTCCCATGAGCAGCCAAGAACTCCAACATTAATCATCACCTGTGTGCAGGCCCAAAGCAACCCCACATCAGCAATCGTGTTCAATTCTGGGCCATTGTGGCCTGACAGCCAGTTGAGAAAATTAAGGCTCCTGGTGTCCAGACTGTGGCTGGGGGATGCCCATTCAAAGTCCCAGAACCAGGGGACTGGACTGGAATGACATGCCCTGTTCCCTGCGGAAAGACGGGAGACTGGGGTGGACTCCACAGGTGGATCATCTACATGCTTGCACACCCACACTCATCACCCTGGGAGCCACGTGTTACCAGTGATGTCAAGGTAATACTCCTTAATGATCATGGTGTTCAAGAAGTAGGGGTTGTCCTGAAAGGAAAAGATCAGCTTGCAGCGGGACTGCAGATGGCTCCGCACCTGCACCTGCCAGGGTAGGGAGGAGGGAAAAGGTGCAAACATCTAGGGGCCTCAGCTTGCCTCCCAGGCAGGCATTAACAGCTTCCAGGACTCCTCTCCAAAGTCTCATAGCACAGGAACATGGCTAACAGGATCTTCCCACTCCCTGCCAGGTCCCATACCCATCCTTTCTCAGTCTTCCTCACTGATCTTCAAGTCAATCATGTAGCCGAGAAAGTCTTGATCTTGGTCGCTGATCATGACGGAAACTTGAGGGTGGCTCATAATCTGCTTTAGGTCAAGGAGCCATTCAGGGAGCTACATGCCAGGCCAAGAAGAGCCAGGAGCATCAGTCCTAGTCTGGGGTGGAACAAGGATATTGGAAAAGGCATCTGCAAGGAGCTGGGTACTGCCTGTTACCTGGCCACCCCTGATGTCATCAGGCTTTGCCATACCATCAGACACGCTCATGGCTCTGGGCCCCTTGTGGTGGTGTGCATCTGAGGTGGTCTGCATTCTCCAAGCAGGGACTGGTTTCTGACCGCTACTGTTCTCCTCCAGACCTGTGTATGCTGGGTAGTGGCATGTCACTGCTTACATGGTCAGATTTGCAGTCCTGTGACAATCTGTGTTTGAAAGCAAAGGGGTTTTTTTGTGTGTGTGTGTGTGTGTGTGTGTGTGTGTGTGTGTGTGTGTGTGTGTGTTGTGTGTGTATATGAATGACTCCCATGTCTCAGCTATATGCCAGGATCACCCGCATTTACAGCAATAACTGTGTGTAGATGCTGCTCTTGTGTACCATCTCTGGTCATTCCTGACTTGGAGGCCTCAGGTGCTGCTCCTCCTCAGATGCAGGCCTGAAGGAGACACTCAAAGGCATGGCTGCAACACGTACATCTGTAGCCCTGCCCAGACCCTACTCTGCTGGGCCTTTGGAGCTTGCCAATTGCCCAGGACCACATTTTCTTCAGGGGCCTCCAGCGCCCTTCCTGTGCCCTCGCCCCCTCCCCCTCCTCCTGCTCCTGCCCCTTCTCCTCCTCCTCATGAGCAGTGGACCCAAAGGAGCAGCGGAAAGGATACAGTTTTGGCCCAGAAGCCAGGGATGCCCTGGATGATGGCACTCCCCCAAGCCAAGTGATGCTTCCTCCTCTGATGGTAGGCCCTGTGGTTTTGCTCACACTCAGAGCTCAGTTCCACCTGCAGGGCGGCCAGTGCCTTCAGGACATCTAGCGCCTGGTGCTCACTCGGACCTCCCGGCCTGTCCTGGCCCTGCTCCTCCACCGTCTTCTCCTCCAGCTCCTGGGAGGACCACTGTTTCTGCTCCTCATCTGCCACAACCTCCACCTCTTCCATGATGTCTTCTGCAAGCAGCCGGAACTCCCGCCCGATCCCTGCCACGTCTCCGTCCACCAGGGTCTGGCTGTCTTGCACTGCCTCCACCCTAAAGAGGATGGCCTCTTCACTTGGCGTGACAACTGGTGGTTGCAAGGTTCCAGCTGCGCACAGCATCAGGATGGCAGGTCGCGGGATGAGGGGTGGGGGCTTCTCCCTGAGTACTGGGGCTCACAGCTAAGGGTCCCGGGACGCTCCCGCCTTCCTTTGATCGCCTCTCACGCTCCTCTTGGCCCAAGCTGGGGCAGATGTGAAGGGACACGATATAACAGCACAGACAATGGTGCATAATGGTGACCAGGCTGCAGTAAACCTGTGGGGCCCACTAGCTCTTTGGGGGCGGGGAGTGAGGGGGATGGTCGGGAGGTGGGGAGTGGTGTGTTGGGGGTGGCGTGAGGCCAAGGAAAGGGGTGCCGGACAGCCCAGGCCAGGGTGAACGGGCCCTGGGACATCAGCGTAAAACAGGCAGGAGCCTAGGCTGTGAGCCAAGCACAGGCTCCTTGCCCAAATCTAGACCAAGGGCGGAGAGGGTAGTGGGCGGCACCCTTATGGACATGCCCCTAGACTGGAGGGCATCTTCCGCGGTTCCTGTGCTCCAGTGTCCCGACGTGGCCAGATTCTGCACCAGGATTGTAGAGGGTTTTGCATGTGGCTGGGGTAGCCCCAGGCGCTGTCATTGACCTGGCCCTGGAAATTCCAACCACGGGTTCCTGCTCCGCAATCCAAACAATACCCTCCTGTGTCCCCTGGGACCGGCAATAGCTGGGAGCTCTCCCTGACTATCCAAAGGATATGCAGGGGTGCCAAGTGGCTGGATACTTTTCTTCATGGGACAGAGAGCCTGTTGCTGTCCTGATACTAGGGGAGTAGGGAAAAACCCCAACATTTGCTACCGTTGATCTCCACTGTTCAGGGAGACCAGAGGTTTAGGGTGCAGAGCTCGCTCTTTGTCTCTCTATCTTTGCTTCCGGCATAGCACTGTTTTGGACAATCCTTCTGTGTGTGTACCAGGCACTGATGTCTGTGTGTCTCTGTCTCTCTAAGTAGTGCTGTTGCCGTCTGCCACTCTCTGGACAGCAGCTCTCAGAAAAGACGCTTATCCTTTGCAAGCCCTTCTGGTCCTGACTGAGTTGCAGCAATGGGAGATTAGACGGTTTTAGTCCATACGTTCGGAGAGTGCTTTCTCAACCTTGAGAACCAACAGTGGGCGGTCACTGCTGAACTGCAGAATTGGACGTGTGACCCTCCCTCCCTCGCTGGACAGATGTGAACACTGCACAGGCCTGAGGTGGCTTGGCCACACTTTGCACAGAGGGAGAAATGTGGCCCGCTCTGCTGGCATGAGGGAACTCCCTGAACCTTGTTCGAATGCCTGCCAGGGAGACTCTACAGACAGTTCTCCATAAGTTCCATGACTCACCGGTGTCGGAGACATGCACGTCTGCCATTTACCCTATTGAGGCCCTTTCAAAGTGGTACTGTTCTCCATGTGAGAACACATCCCAGCCTGCCCTATCACACAAGCCTGTGGGGCCTGAAGCAGCAAGAGGACCAAGCTAAGCCAGCCATCCTATAGTCCTGATATATGATATATGCATTCTACAAAGAGCTTGAACATGGACAGGACCCACCTGATTCAGTGCAAGGACTGAGATGTGGGCTCAAGAGTGTTTGTTTGGGGCTTGAACAAAGGCAGGACCCAGCCTGGTTCATTGGAGCGACTGAGATGTGGCCTCAGGAGTGTCTGTCTGGATGAACAAGCGGTGGATCCAGCCGCGGTCAGTGCAGGGACCGAGATGTGGGCTCAGGAGTGTTTTTTGAGTGCTTGAACAAGGGCAGGACCTGGCCTGGTTCAGAGAAGGGACAGATATGGGCTCAGGAGTGTTTCCCACGGGTTTCAGCAAGTGCTGGACCCAGCCTAGTTCAGTGTAGTGAAGGAGATCAGCCTGAGAGTCAGATGAAGGCCAAGGAGTGTTTGTCAGGGTCTTGAACATGTGTAGGACCCAGCCTAGTTCAGTTCAGGGGCGAGAAATGGGGTCAGGAGTGTTTGTCTGGGCTTAAATATGGCCAGGATCTCAGCCGCTATCAGTGCAGGAACCAAGATGTGGTCTTAGGAGTGTTTGTCATGGTTGATATGGGAAGGAAACAGCCTGGTTTGTTGCAGGGACTGGGATGTTGGCACAACAGTATTTGTCATGGCTTCAACTTTGGAGGGACCCACCCTTGTTCAGGGCAGCGAGTGAGATGCAGGCTCAGTAGTGTTTCCTGGGGGATTGAACAAGGGGAGCACACACCTTAGATCAGGGACAGGGAGCGATTTGTGGGCTCAGGATTGCTTGCTGCGGGCTTAAATAAGACCAGAAACCAGCCTTTGAGTCAGATGCAGGCCCAGAACAGTTGGTCGGGGGCTTGAACATGTGTAGTTTCTGGCCTGGTTCAGTGCAGTTTCTGATGTGTGGGCTCAGGAGTGTTTGTCAGGGGTTTCAAAAAAGGGCAGGACCCCGTCTGCTTCAGTGCAGGGACCAGGATGTTGGCTCAGGAGCATTTGCAGGGGACTTCAGAAAGTGCTGAACCCAGCCTAGTTCAGTGCAGGGAACAAGATATTGGCACAGGAGTGTTTGTCAGGGTCTTGAACAAGTGTGTGGATCACAATAAACTGTGGAAAATTCTGAAAGAGATGGGAATACCAGACCACCTGATCTGCCTCTTGAGAAATGTGTATGCAGGTCAGGAAGCAACAGTTAGAACTGCACATGGAACAACAGACTGGTTCCAAATAGGAAAAGGAATATGCGAAGGCTGTATATCGTCACACTGTTTATTTAACTTACATGCAGAGTACATCATGAGAAACGCTGGACTGGAAGAAACACAAGCTGGAATCAAGATTGCCAGGAGAAATATTAATAACCTCAGATATGCAGATGGCACCAGCCTTGTGGCAGAAATTGAAGAGAAACTGAAAAGACTCTTGATGAAAGTAAAAGTGGAGAGTGAAAAAGTTGGCTTAAAGCTCAACATTCAGAAAACGAAGATCATGGCCTCCAGCCCCATCACTTCATGGGAAATAGATGAAGAAACAGTGGAAACAGAGGCAAACATTATTTTTCTTGGCTCCAAATCACTGCAGATGGTGACTGCAGCCACGATATTAAAAGACGCTTACTCCTTGGAAGGAAAGTTATGACCAACCTAAATAGCATATTCAAAAGCGGAGACATTATACTGCCAACAAAATTTCGTCTAGTCAAGGCTATGGTTTTTCCTGTAGTCATGTATGGATGTGAGAGTTGGACTGTGAAGAAGCCTGAGCGCCAAAAAATTGACGCTTTTGAACTGTGGTGTTGGAGAAGACTCTTGAGAGTCCCTTGGACTGCAAGGAGATCCAACCAGTCCATTCTGAAGGAAATCAGCCCTGGAATTTCTTTGGAAGAATGATGCTAAAGCTGAAATTCCAGTCCTTTGGCCACCTCATGCGAAGAGTTGACTCATTGGAAAAGACTCTGATGCTTGGAGGGATTGGGAGCAGGAGGAGAAGGGGACCACAGAGGATGAGATGGCTGGATGGCATCACCGACTGGATGGACGTGAGTCTCAGTGAACTCCGGGTGTTGGTGTTCGACAGGGAGGCCTGGCATACTGAGATTCATGGGTTCGCAAAGAGCGGACACGACTGAGCGACTGATCTAAAATCTGAACAAGTGTAGGACTCAGCCCAGTTCAGTGTAGAGAGCGAGATATGGGCTCAGAAGTGTTTGTTAGACCTTCAACGTGGGCAGGACCCACCTGCTTAAGTGCAGGGACCAAAATGTGGTCTCAGGAGCATTTATCAAAGTCTTGAACAAGGGCAGGAACCAGGCGGCTTCAAGGCAGGGCGTGAGATGCGGGTACAGGAGTGTTTCAGAGGGATTGAAAAAGGGGAGGACACACCTTAGTTCAGGGGCAGGCAGTGAGTTGTCAGCTCAGGATGTTTTTCTGGGGGCTTGAACAAAGTAGAAACCATTCTAGTTCAGTGCAGGGATGGAGATGTTGGCTCAGGAGTGTTTGTCAGGGATTTGAATGAGGGCAGGGACCAGCGAACTTCAGTGCAGTGAGTGAGATATGGGATCGTAGTGTTTCCTGGGGTATTGGTCAAGGGGAGGACACACCTTACTTCAGTGGCAGGGAGAGAGTTGTCAGCTCAGGATTGTTTGCCGGGGCTTGAACAAATGCTGAAACTATCCTGGTTCAGTGCAGGAACCAAGATGTTGGCTCAGGAGTGTTTGTCAGAGTCTTGAACAAGTGCAGGACACAGCCTAGTTCAGTGCAGGGACAGTGATGCAGGCTCAAGAGTGTTTGTCGGGGGTTTGAACAAGGGCTTGACCCAGCCTATTTTAGTGCAGGGACTGAGATGTGGGCTTAGGAGTTTTTTGTCGAGGGTTTTGACAAGGTCTGGACCCAGCCTGGTTCAGTGCAGTGCGTGAGATGAGGGCTCAGTAGTGTTTCTGGGGGTTTGAACAAGGGGAGGACTCACCTTAGTTCATGGGCAGGGAGCGAGTTGTTGGCTCAGGATTGTTTGTCAGGGCTTGAACAGAGGCAGAAACCATCCTGATTCAGTGCAGGGATGGAGATGTTGGCTCAGGAGTTTTTGTCGGGGATTTGAACATGGGCAGGACCCAGTGCATGGACCGCGATGCACGCTCAGGAGTGTTTGTTGGGGGTTTGAACAAGGTCAGGACCCAGCCTAGTTCAGTGCTGAGACCGAGATGTGGGCTCAGGAGTATGTGTTGGGGGATCGAACAATGGCAGGACCTAGACTCGTTCAGTCGGAGAAGTCAATGGCACCCCACTCCAGTACTCTTGCCTGGAAAATCCCATGGATGGAGGAGCCTGGTGGGCTACAGTCCACAGGGTCACTAAGAGTTGGACACGACTGACGGACTTCACTTTCATTTTTCACTCTCATGCATTGGAAAAGGAAATGGCAACCCACTCTAGTGTTCTTGTCTTGAGAATCCCAGGGATGGGGGGAGCCTGGTGGGCTGCCATGTATGGGGTCGCACAGAGTCGGACACAACTGAAGAGACTTAGCAGTGGTAGCAGCAGATTCGTTCAGTGCAGTGACCGAGATGTGGGCTCAGGAGTGTTTGTCAGGTCTTGAACAAGTGTAGGACCCAGCCTAGTTCATTGTAGTGAGTGATATGTGGGCTCAGGAGTATTTGTTGTGGCTTGAACATGGGCAAGGACTCATCTGCTTCAGTTCAGGGACTGACATGTGGGTTCCAGAGTATTTGTCAGGGTTTTGAACAAGGGTAGGACCCAGGTGGCTTCAGTGCAGGGAGTGAGATGTGGGATCAGGGGTGGTTCCTGGGGGGCAGGGAGTTGAACAAGGGGAGGACACACCTTAGTTCAGGGGCAGGGAGCTAGGTGTCGGCTCAGGATTGTTTGCCGGGGGCTTGAACAAAGGCAGGAACCATCCTGGTTCAGTGCATGGACAGAGATGTTGGCTCTGGAATGTTTGTCAGAGGTTTGAACAAGGGAAGGACCCAGCCTAGTTCAGTGCAGGGACTGAGATGCAGGCTCAGGAGTGTTTGTCAGGGTCTTCAACAAGGGCAGGACCCAGACTGCTTTTGTGCAGGGACCGAGATGTGGGTTCAGGAGTATGTGTTGGGGGATCTAACAAGGGCATGACCTAGACTGGTTCAGGGCCGGGGATGTGATATGGATACAGGAGTGTTTGTTGGGGTCTTAAACAAGGGCAGGACCCAGCCTAGTTTAGTGCAGGGACTGAGATGTGCGCTCAGCAGTATGTGTTGGTGGATCTAACAAGGGCATGACCTAGACTGGTTCAGTGCATGAACCAAGATGTCGGTTCAGGAGTATTTGTCGGGGTCTTGAACAAGGGCAGGACCCTGGCGGGTTCAGGGCAGGGAGTGAGATGTGGGATCAGGAGTGTTTTCTGGGGGATTGAACAAGAGCAAGACAGACCTAATTTCAGGGGGCAGGGAGCGAGTTGTGGGCTCACGGTTGTTTGCGGAGGCTTGAACAAAGGCAGGACTCAGCCTGCTTCAGTGCGGGACTGAGATGTGGGCTCAGGTGTATGTGTTGGGGGAATCTAACAAGGGCAAGACACAGACTGGATCATGTGCAGGGCAGGAGATTTGGGCGCAGCAGTGTTTGCTGGGGTCATGAACAAGTGTAGGACCGAGCCTAGTTCAGTGCAGTGACCAAGAGTTTGGCTCAGGAGCGTTTGTCGGGGCTTGAACATGGGAAGGACCAGCCTGCTTCAGGGCAGGGCCCGAGATGTTGGTTCAGAGGTATGTGTCAGGGGACTAACTAGGGCAGAACCTAGACTGGTTCAGTGCAGTGACCGAGATGTGGACTCATGAGTATTTTCCAGGGGTTTGAGCAAGTGCTGGACCCAGCCTAGTTCAGTGCAGTGACCGAGATGTGGGCTCAGGAATGTTTCTCAGGGCTTGAACATGGGAAGGATACAGCCTGCTTTTGTGCAGGGACCAAGATGTGGGCTCAGGACTGCACTGGAAAAAAACATGATTCCATTACGAATGAGTGTAATGCCTATATATAACAATTAGGTGTAACTAGTCCATTGTGCCATTTAGGAGCACCTCAAGATGCAAGGCAAATGCAAGGAAGTAGGAAAGGGGAATTAACAGTACCACAATTATAATGGGGGTCTTTAATACCTGACTCACACCTATGGATACATCATCACTGAAAAAAGAAAATTAGCAAAGAATCATGAGCTGTAAATGTACTTTTTGTGTGTTATCTGTCTTTACACTTACTGTAGTGCCTCTAGTATGGCAGGAGGAGATACTATATAGTTGTCCATATTTCCTACTGTCAGGAAGTTACCTAGAACAATTGGTAGAGTTGGGAAATTGATAGAAAAGTCCTAATACAAAGATGTACCTTCTAAACTAGTGCTATCTTCCTTTTTCATAAGTGGAGAAGTACTCACCAAGAAAGTGAAATCCCAGATATCAGGTTATATGATCTCATAATGGGAATTTTCCGAAGATAGCAGTCTACATGCATATAAGTAAGTCCTGGCTCAAGCCCAGTTAATTATGCTAAATGTTAGAACATGTCTGATAGAACACATCTCCTACAAGTCTCACACACCCTTCCTAAATTAATATCTCTTGAATTTCTAAGCTATGACTCTATACTTGGTATAGTATCATAGGCTGAGGCTTTAAGGTTGTAAAAGCTCATAGAGGACAGAGACCACATTAATTTAGGGTTAGGGTTACATTTGGAAATATCTCCGCAAGGCCTGCAGCCAGGTCTGGGGCAGCTGCCATCACCCTAAATGTCCAGAAGCTAGATCTGAAATCTGTCCTCGATTCTCCTCTCCAACTTCCTCCATCTTATCACCAACCTGTGGTGTTGTCTGTCCCTTGCCCTGGAAAGATACTTTGTTCTTACAGTCTTCATCATCTTCCTTGAGTGCCTACCCATTGCCTATATTTCATACTGTCTGCTGATTGAATGAACACAATTTATGAATGGAAAGCAGAGGCTGAAGACAGGCCTGCACAGAAGCTTCTGAAGTTACCTAGTGGGAATCTGCATTGACATGTGGCTACGTTGAGTGTTATTACTGACTTGAATCCTGTTAACTTGGTCATCTGGGAAATGCACATTTTCAGTCTGAAACTGGCACAAAAGGCTTTTTTTTTTTTTTTCTTATTTCATTTTTGTGTACACCTTCTCTATAGTGTCCTATATCTGGTACTGTTACCTCCAAATATTCCCAGTTGAATGTGCCTTGGGCCTGATATGCACATATTCCGTCTTTTAGGCTTGGCTAAGATGGGAGGTTCAGACGTCTTGTTGACACAATTTCTCAAATTGGTAGAGGACTTACAATCTACAATCTTTATCCATTACCAGGACATGTCCTTTGAAGGGCTGCAGGTGTTAACAATGAACTTGCCTAGACCCATGCTTTTGTGGCCCTAATGGCCCTTCATAGAGCTGAGGACCATTTGATTATCCTTAGGCACTTCAGTTTGGACTGGATTTTATCCTTTGGTTGGTTTTTTTAAGCAAATATATACTTTGCAAGCTAGAATTGGTCTTGTGGGGTTCTCACAAATCCAGAGGACTGGCAGTAAGACTGGTGGCCATAGATGATAATTTTTGCCATGGAAAAGGTGACCTCATCACACCTGCAAACCCTCTGTGGGAAAGGCCCAGGTGGCTCCAACCATTTACGGGAGACCTTGTGATCCTGTAAGCTCCCCAATGGCTAGTGCAGCCTATTGTCTTGGTTAGGGGAGGTTAACGGAGGCATGATTACCATAATGTGCCTGCTTTGTGTCATCACTAAAGTAATAGGCAGAAATTGTTCTAGATAACATCCCTTTGCAATGACCATTCCTTAGGATTGGTGAGGTCCTATCATCAGGTTTCAGAAGGAAATCAGTGTGAAGGATTAAAGGATCATACTCTATGTTTTTGACAAGGTCATGCTGACTTGCTGATGTGTGTACTTTCTTCTACAACTTTCTGTAAATTATGCCCCTTCCATTATTTCCTAGGGGATATTTACCCATATAATGGAAAGAATGGCCATCCTTGCTGAATCTCTGAAGAAACAGTTAAAAATCTTAGGGGGCATTAGGAATCTGTGAGGATTATCAATTGATGGGTAAGAGAGTTCTTTACCATTTTCATTTCACTGAGAACCTAAGTAAGTTTGGTGAGTATCATTAAGTCCGACTCTTCCTGATCCCATGGATTGCAGCATGACAGGCTTCCCTGTCAATCACCAACTCATAGAGCCTGCTCAAACCCATAACCACTGATTCCGTGATGCCACCAAGCATTTCATCTTCTGTCGTCACCCTCTCCTCCAGCCTTCAATCTTTCTCAGCATCAGGTTCTTTCCCAATGAGTCAGCCTTTCATTTCAGGTGGCCAAAATATCCAGGATCCAGTTCCAGCATCAGCCCTTCCAATCAATATTCTGAACTGATTTCCTTTAGAATTGACTCCTTTCATTTCCTTGCAGTCCAAGGGACTCTCAAGTGTTTTCTCTAACACCACATATCAATAGCATCGATTCCTTGGAGGTCAAGATTCTTTAGGTCCAATTCTCATCTCTTTACATAGCTTTGACTAGACTGACCTTTGTCTGCTTTATAATGTGCTGTCTAGCCTGGTTGTAACTTTTCTTCTAAGGAGAAAGCATATTTTAATTTCCTGAACAGAGTCACCATCTTCAGTGATTTTGGAACCTGCTCCCCCCAAATAGTTTCTCACTGTTTCCGTTGGTTTCCCATCTTTATGCCAGAAAGTGATGGGACCAGATGCCATGAATCTCATTTTGAATGTTGAGTTTTAAGTCACCGGAATCACTCTCCTCTTTTACTTTCCTCAAGAGACTCCGTAGTTCTTTCCATGTTCTGCCACATGAATCGTGTCATCTGCATATCTGATGTTATTGATATTTCTCCCAGCAAAGTTGATTCCAAACCCTGTTGCATTCAGTCTGGCATTTTGTGTGATGAACTCTTCATGTAAGTTCAATAAAGAGGTTGACAGTACAGCCTTGAAATATTCCTTTCCCAACTCAGAACCTGTCTGTTGTTCCATTTCCTTTTCTGACTGTTGCTTCTTGAGCTGCATACAGATTTATCAGGAGGCATATAACATACTCTAGTAGTCCCATGTTTAGAAGAATTTAAAATGTTTTGTTGTGATCTACACAAACAAGTCTTTGACATAGTCAAAAAGGAGTAGATGTTTTTCTGGTGTTCTCTGGCTCTTTTGATAACCCAATGGGTGTTGGTAATTTGATCTCAGGTTCTTCTGACCTTTCTAAATCGAGCTTGAACATCTGGAAGCTCATGGTTCACATTCTGTTGAAGCCTGGCTTTGGGAATTTTGAGCAGTACTTTGCGAATGAATGTGTGAGATGAGTGAAGTTAAGTAGTAGTTTGCACATTCGATGGATTGCCTTTTATTGCGGTTGGAATGAAAACTGAACTTTTCCAGTGGTCTGGCCACAGCTGTGTCTTCCAAATCTGCTGGCATATAGAGGGCAGCACACTCACAACATCATCTTTTAGAATTTGAAAGAGCTCAACTGAATTCCACCACCTCCACGAGCTTTGTTTGTAGTTATGCTTCTAAGGTCCAACTTGACTTTGCATTCCAGGACGTCTGGCTCTAGGTGAGTGATCACACCATTGTGCTTAACTGGATCATGCAGATCTTTTGTGCATATTTCATCTGTGTATTCTTCCCTCCTCTTCTTAATAGCTTCTGCTTCTGTTACATCCGTACCATTTCTGTCCTTTATTGTGCCCCTCTTTGCATGAAATTTGCCCTTGGTATCTCTGATTTTCTCGAAGAGATCTGTAGGATTTCCCATTCTATTTATTTCCTCTATGAACTGGTATTGATAACTGAGGAAGGTTTTATCTCTCCTTGCTATTCTTTGGGACTCTGCATTCAAATGGGTATTGTTTTCATTTTCCCGTTTTTGTTTAGCGTCTTTGGTCTTTTCAGATCTTTGTAAGGCCTCATCACTTTGTCATTTTGCATTTCTTTTATATGGGAATGGTCTTTATCCCTGATTCCTGTACAATGTCACACCTCCACCCATAGATCTTCAGGCACTCTGTCTATCAGATAGAATCCCCTGAATCTATTTATCACTTCCACTGTATGATCATAAGCGTTTTGATTTTGCACCTGTAAAATATGCTAATCCCCTATTTCATGCAGAGAAATCTTCACCCAGACTTTTTTCAAAGAAATACAGAGAACTCTTTCTGTTATTCAGGAAATACATGAAATATAGCTGTACCTATTTGATGTTTTAGCTCAGATATAAATTTCTGATTCATTGAAAATTCTCTATTTCATGTGTACAGTTCAGTTCAGTTTAGTTCAGTCACTCAGTCGTGTCTGACTCTTTGCCACCCCATGAATTGCAGTATGCCAGGCCTCCCTATCCATCACCATCTCCCGGACTTCATTCTAACTCACTTCCATTGAGTCAGTGATGCCATCCAACCGTCTCATCCTCTGTCATCCCCTTTTCCTTCTATCCCCAATCTCTCCCATCATCAGAGTCTTTTCCAATGAGTCAACTCTTCGCATGAGGTGGCCAAAGTACTAGAGTTTCAGCTGTAGCATCGGTCCTTCCAAAGAAATCCCAGGGCTGATCTCCTTCCAAATGCACTGGTTGGATCCCCTTGCAGTCCAAGGGACTCTCAAGAGTCTTCTCCAACACCACAGATCAAAAGCATCAATTCTTCAGTGCTCAGCAATCTTCACAGTCCAACTCTCACATCCATATATGAAGACTGGAAAAACCATAGCCTTGACTAGACGAACCTTTCTTGGCAAAGTAATGTCTCTGCTTTTGAATATGCTATCTAGCTTGGTCATAACTTTTCTTCCAAGGGGTAAGCGTCTTTTAATTTCATGGCTGCAGTCATCATCTGCAGTGATTTTGCAGCCCCCAAAAATAAAGTCTGACACTGTTTCTGCTGTTTCACCATCTATTTCCCATGAAGTGATGGGACCAGATGCCATGATCTTCGTTTTCTTAATGTTGAGTTTTAAGCCAACTTTTTCACTCTCCTCTTTCACTTTCTTCTAGAGGCTTTTTAGTTCCTCTTCTCTCCCATAAGGGTGGTGTCATCTGTATATCTGAGGTTATTGATATTTCTCCCAGCAATCTTGATTCCAGCTTGCACTTCTTCCAGCCCACTGTTTCACATGATGTACTCTGCATGTAATTTAAATAAGCAGGGTGACAATATATAGGCTTGCGGTCCTCCTTTCCTAATTGGAACCAGTCTGTTGTTCCATGTCCAGTTCTAACTGTTTTTCCTAACCTGCATATAGGTTTCATGTGTACAAATCTAGAAAAAGTTTCATATGTGAACAGTCGAGATTTCATATTTCATATGAGAACATTTCTCCCCAGATTGTTAAATGTGAAATACACAGAATTCCAAGTCTCATATCAGAAGACCTTCATTCAAGCTTTCTTGATGGAAATATACAGAATTTCAGAGCTCAAGCATGAAAATCTGTGGGAAAATTCTACATTTCTTGTAGGAGAATGAATGCACTTTTTTCAAATGTGAAATAGACAGTATTCAATATTTCATGAAGGAAAGACAGCACAAAGATTTTCAAATGAGAAATATGAAAAAATTCCATATCTCATGTGAGAAATCCTGTGACCATATTTTGATATGTGAAATAGACATTTTCATATTTCCTGTCAAAGAATCTGCATCCTGATTTTCATATCTCTAATGTGAAAAATTCCACATTTTATGCAGAAAATATTGTATCATGTCAGATGTACAGAGAATTCCACATTTCAAGTTGGAAAAATTGTCCCCAGATTTGTATATGTGACTAATAGAGAATTTTATATTTCACATTCTGGAATATACATCTAGATTTTCAAATGTGAAACTGAGAATTTCATCTTTTATGAAGGACTATGTCATTTCAGATGTCTGTACTTGAAACAGATAATACCTTCATCAAGAGGCGCCTTAATTCCTATTATTCTTCTGTCATTTGGGTGTTGTCATCTGGATAACTAAGTTATCATATCGCCCACATAAATTTTGTGTCTAGCTTGAGATTCATCTAGGATTTTATTTTTTCATGATGTCCTCTGTACAGAAGTCAAATAACCAGGGCAACACTAGATAGCTTTGACTTATTCCTTTCCCGATTTTGAATCACTTCATCGTCCCGTGTCCAGGTCTAACTGTTGCAAATTTAATAGCGTACACATTTCCCAGGAGACAGGTAAGGAATTCTGATGTTCTTTTCTCTAAGAATTTTCCAAAATTACTTTTCTTTTTCAATGGTTTGTGTGTGATTCACAGTGTCCAAGTCATTAGCAGAAACAATTAAGCAGATATAGATGATTGTATAGTCTATACATCAATTTATGTGTACCTGTTATGACTGAATCACTAACTACACATTTCTGTGTTTTTTTGTTTGTTTATTTTTTGGTCATTGTTGTTATTGTTGTTTTCTCTCTTTATCAAGTAGTCAAGTACCAAGTAGTCAAGTCAAGTATGAACTTGCCAACTTATTCTACAGGAGTTAAATTATGCCCATGGCAGTCTCTGACCCTTGAGACTCACTGAATGGAATTAAGCTTTGAGATTTGAAATCAGACATCGGTACTCTGGGAAAATGTCAGGAACATTCAAGATATAGCTAGATATATTCAAGTGCTGACTTTTTGAGCCCAGTTATGCTATTATATTTTATGTGGAATGTTCTGCATTTCTTCATGCTGATGACAATTTATCATTAAGAGAAATTTTAGGGGGAAAAAACAACAACAACAACAAATGTGCTTGATAGCATGTTGGAAGTCAAAGTAATACCAGTTACGTGTGTGTACGTAAGCAACGTCCCATCAAACAGAGTAATTCATGTCCACTAATGTTTCATGTTTTGCTGTCAAGAAAAAAAAGAATAATAGAGCTTTCCAGGAAACACTGAGAAGTTCAAAGAAGGCAGAAATGTAGAAGGATATGAAATGCCCCTCTCTCAATGTATAGATCAGAAGTAACACTTCTACATGGTCAATAGTTTTCCCAGAGCATCAGATAAATACTAGCAGAAGACCCTAGTCCCCAGAGTGTTCCATGTGGGTTTCAGATATACCTGGGTGGGAAGGAATTAAGATGGGAAAAGAAGTATAAGAGGAAGCAAAACAAAACCTGAGCCTTGTGGTGGGAGATGGAGAAGCAGGGAAGAGATTTCCAGAATGAGGCAAGCCCCTTCAGTAAAGGGTAAATTGCTTTGGACTGAAAGGAAGCAAGGTAAGACAGCTGATGAAATATCATTTATATAGAGCAAAAGTTACACAGATAATGTGTGTCGTGGCTCTATATGGCCCAAACTGCAATGCAGCTCAACCAGTGTGCATGGGGTCTGGAAGCTGGACACAGGATTTAGAGTGCCATCCTGGGAGAGGACTGTTGTTGGTTATGTGGAGATGGCCTGAAGGAGAAAGGGTGACAGAGAATGAGATGGCTGGATTGCATCACCAATGCAATGGACACGAACTTGGGCAAACTTCAGGAAATGGTGAGGGACAGGGAGGTCTGGCACACTGTGGTCCATGGGGTTGCAGATACAACTGGGCAAATGAACAACAACAATTCTTGAGATAAAGCTGTTCAGGGGGGGAGTAGAAGAGGAAAACATTTGTGAGAACAATGGGCGCCAAGTTCTCCCTAGAGACGGAGGAAGTGGGAAGAGTCTGGCCACCTGGATTAGTGCTCTCCTGAAAGGTGTGCCTTCTGGCCACCTTGTAGAGTCCACTTCTCACACAGCCCTGATCTGTAGGTCAGCAGGCACCAGCATGTGTCCTGAGGGCCTGACCTCCTACTGGGTACCAGGTTCTCGGTTGGTGTGAGATGCCCAGCCCTGTTGGTGGACGCTCAGGCTGACCACATGTCACTCCACAGCCACAAGCCCAAGGGAGCTTCCTCCTTGACCACAGCAATGGACCTGAACTGGACTCAGCCGTGGGGTTGACTATGGAAGGAAAGGTGGGAAAGGTCATGTCTGTCTTTCTTTTGTTTGTTTGTTTGTTTCTATTGTTGGCCAGGCAGTGCAGCTTGCAGGATCTTAGTTCCCCAACTATGTATAGAATCCATGCCCTCAGCAGTGAAAGTGCAGAGTCCTAACCACTCCAGGACTACCAGAGAGTTCCTAGTAGGTCATTTCTTGAGCCTGGCAGATGGCCCAGAAGTCTGATGTTGGCTGCTGAGAGGCAGCCTTCTATGGGTCAGGCTTGGGTGAAGTCACAAAACATCCCTCTCTCCCTGATCTCTGGGAGCCCTGTGACCATGGCCCATATCATAGAAACTTCTGGAGGTAGAGAGAACTGAAGGATGACATACCCCCTCCCCACTCATATTCCTTTCCTGGCTACAGACCCAAAGGCCTTCCAATAAATTCATCTGCTCTCAACCCATCTACAGAAAGCATGCTGTCCTCCTTCCTGGAAACCTTCCCTGAAGAAAAGGTTGAAATCATGTCCTCTGCTTCTTCCTAACATAACATGTGAAGGCTTTTCTGTACATCCTGTGTTAAGCTTCTGCTAGACAGCTATGGTTTTTTTCTTTTTTTTTTTTTTTTTTTTAAACATACCCCCTTCACAACCAGGATGGTTTGAGCACAGGCTTTGCTCTGTTCTCAAGGTTCTGTCCCTCACAGTCTAGGAGAGAAGTAAAGAAAGTTGGGGCCAGAACGAGAGTTGGGTGGACTTTTTTAGCAGCAGTGGTCTGCAAGAAGGGGTCCACAGGAGCAGGCTGTGTCCTGGAAAATCTGGGTGGGTGGTTATTTGTTGATGTTTACAAGTCACCTGGGAGCTGAGTCATCACCTGCATACTCCCCACCTGTCCTTGAGGTGAGCCCTCTCCAGGGACTCCTGATCTAAAGAACGCATTAATGTACTAAGGTGGCCACAAGATATACGAGAGACCTAAACAACAGGAAATTGTTTTCTCCCAGTTCTGGAGGCTAGAAATCTAGGATCAAGGTGTTGACAGTGTGGTTTCTCGGGAGATCTCTTTCCCTGATGCACAAACAGCTGCATTCTCGTGTCCTCCTGTCCCTTTATGTCCATGCATCCTTGATGTCTTGTGTGTCCTAATTTTTTTTTTTTTTTTTTTTTTTTCTGGCCATGCTGCTTCACTTCTGGGTCTTAGTTTCCAGTCCAGGGATTGAAATGGGGCCCTTGGCAGTGAAAATTCTGAGCCCTAACCACTGGCCTTGCAGGGAATTCTCTCTCTCTTTTTATGTAGAGAACCATCAGATTGGACTAGGGCTTACCCTAGTGACTTCGTTGAGTTTAACTACCTTGTTAAGAATATAATCTACAAATATAGTCACATTCCAAAGTGTAGGGGGTTAGGACTTCTACAGATAATTTTTTAAATGAATTAATTTATTTGATGGCACCAATTGTTAGTTGTGGCATGTGGGGTCTTTGGACTTCCTGGCAGCACGTGGGATCTAGTTCCCTGACCAGGGACCGAAGCCCAGCCCCCTGCACTGGGAGTGGAGAGCTTTAGCCACTGGATCATTGGGAAAGTCCCCTCAACATATGGATTTTGTAGGACACAATGAAGCCCAAAAAGGGGGTTGATGGTAGGGTGATGTGCCTGGCTACACATTGTGGTGTAGCTTCACGTTGCACCCTACCTGCTCCTTAGAAATATCTGAGACGCTTAGTAACGTTGACTCCCTGGTCCCATTCCTGGAGATCCTTATTCTGTGGGTATGGAGTAAGATCGGCAAAATCAACCAGAACTTTTCAAAATCAATCAGTACTTTTCAAAACTCTCTAGTACTCACTGTTTAATATGGACACCTTAAGCAGCCTGGGCAACACCTGGAGTTTGTGAGAAACTCAAGACTCTCAGGCCCCACTCACAACTGTTGGACGAGAATATGTTTTTTTACACAAGACATGTAGGGAAATCCTTAGATTCACTGGGGTTACAAAGCACAGCCCAGGAGATTTGCAAGTGTGGCCCAAACTGAGAAGTTTGGATCCAGATCTCTGAGCTTTGCTTATACCCTAACTTCCTTTAGTATGAAGGACATCCAGAAGCCCCAGGACAGAGTGTGGAGGTCCTAGAATCTCTGAAGAGTGGTGGGGAGGATGAAGCTCCCTGCTCAAGCTACAACATCTGATTGGTTTATTGAATTACCAATAACACGCTTCTCCCAAGGCAGGTGCTCAGTGTGTCACATGAAGAAAAAATTAATTCCTGACCCTCAACCCTCAGGGTCTCCTGAAGGAGTAGATTCTTGGATATTTTAAGCATGTTTTTACTGTTGTTTGGGTTCCCCTTGTGCCTCAGCTGGTAAAGAATCTGCCTGCAATGTGGGAGACCTGGGTTTGATCCCTGGGTTGGGAAAATCCCCTGGAGACAGGAAAGGCTACCCAGTCCAGTATTCTAGCCTGGACGATTCCATGGACTGTATATAGTCCATGGGGTCAGGAAGGGTCAGACACGACTGAGGGACTTTCACTTTCACTGTTGTGGTTTAGTTGCTAAGTTGTGTCTGAGTCTTTTGTGACCCCATAGACTGTAGCCTGCCAGGCCCCTCTGTCCATGGTATTTCCCAGGCAAGAATACTGGACTGGGTTGCCATTTCTTCCTCCAGGAGATCTTTCCAACCCTTTCATTGAAACCAGGTCTCCTGCATTAACAGGTGGATTCTTAACTGCTGAACCACCAGAGATCAATCTTTCCCAAAGTATTGGGTGATTTTACACCCTGGGACTCACGTCACATCAGAATCAAGTGAGGCAAACATTGAACTTTCAGATGCCCAGGCCCCCTCCTCAGGCAATTTTAGTTTCTTAGGTATGATATGCAGCCCTGGAATCTCTATGTTTAATAATGTCCCAGGTGATTCTGAGATTTGAACAATCTTTAGAAGCATATGAAAATGAAAGTGTTAGTCATCCAGTTGTGTTTGACTCTTTGCAAACCCATGGATAGTAGTTCCCCAGGCTCCTCTATCCATGGAATTCTCGAGGCAAGCATACTGAAGTGGATAGCCATTCCCTTCTCCAGGAGATCTTCCTGAACCAGGGATCAAACTCCGGTCTCCTCTACTGCAGGCAGACTTTTTACTGTCTGAGCCATTAGGGAAGCCTAGAAGCATAAATATGTAGTCAACATGTTCCTTCCTTTCCCCTAAGTTTTTGCAAACATTTTAAAATTGACATCCAAAATGTTTTTATTGTAAGTGTAAACACAGCAAAGGATGTACCTTTGGGCATACAATAAAAATAAACCCTTTAAGTAAATCAAACTAGGAATTCCCTGGCAAACCAGCATTTACTGCTCAATGCTATCACTCTGGTGATCTGGGTTCAGTCCCCGGTCAGGAAACTAAGATCCTGCAGGAAGTCTCATGGTGTGTCCATAAATAAATAAAACTGTTAATATCATGCTTACAAATGCATCCAGAAGAATGTAAAGAGCATAGAGTTCAAAAATATATATATTTTTATTCATTTATTTGGCTGCCTCGAGTCTTAGTCATGGCATGCAGGATCCTTTGTCCTTTCTACTGCCCTCTGGCATGTGGGATCTTAACCACCATGTATTAAATGCACATTCCCTACATTGGAAGGCAGATTCTCAACCCATGGACCACGAGGGAAGTCCCTAGCCTTGGGTTTTGATACTCACCAACATTGCAGAAGGCCATGGCAAGGCAATCCAGCATTTTTGCCTGGAGAAGTCCATGGATAGAGGAGCCTGGCTGGCTACAGTCTATGGGGTCGCAAGAAGTCAGACACAACTGAGCAACTAGGCACAGCACTCACCATCAACCGTCTTAAAAGAGTCTAAAATGAGCTCTTTCTAATGGTCAGTTCTGTATTTTTTTCCCTGCTTCATTGAGATGTAATGGACACATATTGTGTAAATTTAAGGTGAACACATGTTGATTTGATAAGAACAGTGTTTTTGATGTTATATCTGGTTACAACACTTGAGATCACGTTCATCAGTGAACTTCATTTTTGTTCTAATTCAGTGACTCTGTTACCTTATAAGGAATGGAAATACACATATTTCTACTCTGAAACCCTCCCTCCTTCTATGTATCTGTGTGCACAGGGCTGTAAAGGCAGTGGGAAGGAAAGCTTGAGATATAATCTTGGTGGTGCAAAGGGGAAGGAGAGAGAAGACAGGGAGTGAGTGAGGAAGGCAGAAGGATGGGGACCAGGGTGTGACCTGACACCCCTGACCTGGTTTAAGAAAGCATGAGCCCCTGCCTAGAAAAAGCTCCTGGGGTTCAGCATGAAGATCCACAGTGAGGACCCCTGAAATCCAGCGGGTGCTGAGTCTTCAAGTGCAGATCATTTGGGAGTAAGCTTGCTTTCTGCTCTCCTCACCATGCCCACCTGCCCCCAACCCACCACCCTTGCTCCCAGAAGAGGACAGGGGTTTGCTGTTTGCAGCTGGAGAATTTTCTGGTATTGGAGGAGAACCCCTGCTTTTTTCCATTCCTGATATCAGCCCGAGCTCTGTTGGAATAGCTGTGTGGACCACTTTCCCCTGCCCTTAAGCTATTGAATCCCAAATAACTAAAGATGCAGATAAACTGGAGATAAGATGGTGGGCCTCTGGATGCCAGAGAGGGAAGTGGGGACTCTCACCACCCTGAGACCTGGAAAACAGCCCCTGGGTGGGGCCCTGCAGCCGCACCCACATTCTTTCCTCTCTTTAACAATTTGGTAGAAAGGTTTCTAGTTGAAAGATCCCATGGGGAAAAACTGGCTCAGAAACCTGATTGGAGCACCATTTGGATACTATGGATTGGATTAGAATGGGCTTTCAAAGGCTTGGAATCTCCTGATCCAGCCTCACTGAGAAAAGGCTTTTGGAGAGCCAGGTAGGAGTTTCACGGACACTGGACACAGGAAACGGTGCTGATATTTCCAGAGAAATCTTTCTGGGGCATGGAGACAGAGATACTCCAGCTTCATCCTCCAGTGGGACTCAGAATAGGAAGTGTTTAGCTGCACTGAGTCAACTGGACTTCAGGAGCTGGTGAGCCATGGGGTTTGGAATGCTTCATTTTGTTCTCTACAGCCATGAGTGTGCAAAATTGCTCTGTAAAGGCCTAGAGAGTAAACGGGCATTAAGCGCCAATGCAGTCTCTGCCATTAGCAGAGTGAAATAGCCTCGGGTACCCACTCCAGTGTTCTTGCCGGGAGAATCCCAGGGACAGGGGAACCTGGTGGGCTGCTGTCTATGGGGCCACACAGAGTCGGACACGACTGAAGTGACTTAGCAGCAGCAGCAGCAGCAGCAAATGATCACGGCTGTGTTCCAATAAAACTTTATTTGTGACACTGAAATTTAGATATCATATAATTTTCACATATCACAAAATATTCCTTTGTTTGCCCCCAAATTAAAAAAATGTAAAAATATTAAATATATTTTTAAAAAAAAAAAAAAAAAAAAAAACCTAAAACCTAAAAATCATTCTTAGCTTGCTGGTTGGGAGAAAAAGCAAACAGGAAGCAAGCCAATTTGTAAATTCCTGTTTAAACCATTTGCCTATATAATGCAGCTAGCATCCCATTAGTGACTTGTGACATGAATTTAGTAGGCTGGATTCTGCTTATGAAAAACAGAAATTTCCATTAAATCTAAGGTGACATCAGCTGTAAAATACAGCATTATTATTCTTTTTTTTTTTTTTTTTTTTTGCCACACCCAGTGGCATGTGGGATCATAGGTCTCTGACAGGGATTGAAGCCATGACCCTGGCCTGGAAGTGAGGAGTCTTAAATACTGGATCATCCGGGAAGTCCCACAGAATTATTTTTCATACCACTATAAAATATACATGTATATACATATGTATGTGTGTGTGTTCAGTTGCTTCAGTAACGTTTGACTCCTTGCAACACTATGGACTTGGAGAAGGCAATGGTACCCCACTCCAGTACTCTTGCCTGGAAAATCTCATGGATGGAGGACCCTGGTGGGCTGCAGTCCATGGGGTCGCTGGGAGTCGGGCACGACTGAGCGACTTCACTTTCACTTTTCACTTTCATGCATTGGAGAAGGAAATGGTAACCCACTCGTGTTCTTGCCTGGAGAATCCCAGGGACAGTGGAGCCTGGTGGGCTGCCATCTCTGGGGTCGCACAGAGTCGGACACGACTGAAGCCACTTAGTAGCAGCAGCAGCAGCAGCAACGGTATGGACTGTAGTCCACCCGGCTCCTCTGTCCATAGGATTCTTCAGGCAGGAATACTGCAGTGGGTTGCCATGCCCTCCTCCAGGGGGTCGTCCTGACCCAGAGATGGAACCTGCATCTCTTACATCTTCTGCATTGTCAGGAGAGACCTTTACCGCTAGGGCTATCATTTATACACAACCAAACAAACTATAATATGCTGCTGATGAAATGTGATCTGGTATCAGAAATGGTCAAATGTAAACTGTAGAATGTCCCTTAATGTCAATGAAACGTGTTAACAGCATGGAAGCTATCAACAAATGTATTATATGGAGAGAAATTGTGTTACAAACCTTTTATTTCAATGACCACTACTGCCCCTGTCAGCATCCAACTACATACTGGCTGACTTTCTCCCTTGCATGATACTTTTAATTCATTAAGATTTGGAATTCATTAAATGCTTGGAGAAATTGCTTGTCAGCTTCTTTGCTAAGATCAAGTGTAAGAACCTGGGGAGCCAGGAATTGGTGGGTCAAGCCTGTGGTACAGATAAAAGATTGTATTCATAACAGCTACTGTTTATTTATGCAGCAGACATGTAGCACTGACACCAGAACTTGTTCTAGAAACAACAATACAGCAACCCAATAGCTCTGGAGTTGAATATGGCATGTGAGTTGGGGGAGGCTGTGATTTCTGACATCAGGGTCAGGGAAGCCTGGCAGAGAAACTGTGGACTGAAGCAGGTCAGGAGTTGGGTGACAGTACTTGAGACAGTGTCCAAGGCAGGGGGAGTAGCAGAAGTCCTGAGAAGGCCCTGTCCTCTCTCCTCGGTACCCTTGGGAGATTGGGTCTGGGAACCCTGCACCCACAGATACCAGAATCCATGGATGCTCAAGTTCCTTATATAAAATGGTATAGTCTTTGCACGTAACTTAAGGGGATGCTCCCACATGCTTTAAATCATCTCCACATTCCTTGTAATACCTAATACAATGCCAATGCTGTGTAAATAGTTTCAAGTACAATGTACATGCTATATATATACACATATATGTATATGCATATACATATATGTGTATATATGCATATGTATGTATTTTGTATGTATGTATGTATGTGTGTGTATGTATATGTATATATAGTTGCCAGCATGAGGCAGGTTCAAGTTTTGCTATGAGAACTTTCTGGAATTTTTTTTTTACATTTTTGATCCATGTATAGAGTCTGGTGCCTTCTGGACTCAGAGAGTGGAGGGAGTGAGGGGCACCCCCAAGGGACAGCTGGGGGCTCTTTTGGACATTTTATGTTGGTCAGCATTTCTGAGTGAGATTAGAGATCTATAAGCAAAGTGGTGCCTACCAGCTCTCCTGTAGAGTTTAACAGGAGCACTGGGGCCACTATGGGGAGACAAGGCAAAAGTAGGGTCTGGAGAAGGAAGTTTAAAATGATCATGTCACTTAACTGAGTTTGAGATGTTTCCTTATGTCTAAGGGTGTTAATAGTTATCTCAATGTTTCAGCTGATGATTAAATCAGGTACTAATTCTGTCTTTTGGAAGAAATATAATCATCACCACTTATCTGCAGAGAATAAGTTCCAAGACCCCCAGTGGACATCTGTAACCACACATAGTATCAAACCCTATATACACAATGGTTTTTCTATACAAACATACCTGTGATGCAGTTTATTTTATAAAAGAACAGTAAGAGATTGGCAACTTCCTAATAATAACAGGAAAGTGAAAGTGAAGTTGCTCAGTCGTGTCCAACTCTTTGCGACCTGATGGACTGCAGCTTACTATGCTCCTCTGTGATGGGATTTCCCAGGCAAGAATTCTGGATTGGGTTGCCATTTCCTTCTCCAGGGATGGAACCCAGGTCTCCTGAATAGTAGCAGACACTTTACCATCTGAGCCACCAGGGAAGGTGTAATAATAACATAGAACAATTATAACAACATATTTTTATAACAGTTTTGTGAATGTAGTCTCTATGTAAAATATATTACTGAACTAATTTAGTGATTTTTTTTTCACCCTAACTATGCACTATGCTCTGTGGCCATACCTTTTGCAGTTTGCAGTTTGACAGCAAAACTAACCCAGATTTCTTTTCTCTGCTTCACATTCACCACAGATATTAGCAACCTCAACATACATTTTTTTTCTTTTTATATCAAATTGAGAACTTTGATCTTTTCACTTAAAGGTAGCATTTAAAGGATTCTCTCTGGCATATCTAAATAACCAACATCACTCCACTTACGGTTTGGGGCCATTATTGAGTAAAATAAGGGTGACTTGGTCACAAGCTCTGTGACATCTCAACAGTCATTGTGGTAACCCAGTGACAAATGGGTGAGATGTGCAGGACTAAGTTCGATTCACATTTCTGGGCAGGAGGAAGCAGGATGGTGTGAGATTCCAATCCTACTCCTCAGAATGACATGCAATTTAAAACTTATGAGTTATGTATTTCTGGAGTTTTCCATTTAATATTTTCAGTGAACAACTGAGGGTTAACTGAAACCACAGAAAGTGACCCCTGAGATCAGAGGGGATGACCTTGTTCTGTGGTTGCCTTTAGGTGGAAAATACACTGGAAGGGGCCACTTGAAGCCAAAAGTGATTGTAAAATGGCCCATCTCTTCCTGTGTGAGGAAGCACAAGCACGACCACAACCCGAGACAAAGACCGCAGGGTCCAAACCCAGAGATGAGGATAATGATGATGCTGAGGTCATCTTTGTTGGAGTGCAGCATGTCAATGAGGATGCTGAAACTCTCTTTGTCAGAGTGATTTCAAGTTCAAAGCCAGTCATTTCTAACATTTTGAACAGAGTGACCAGGGATGCATCTTCAAGAAGAAAGAAGGGCCACGTGAGTCCAGATCCCTCCTGCACAATGCAACCTGCAAATCTCAGGACCCCAGCATCAGAACCAGTGGCTGTATCATTAGCTTCTCAGTCTGAATGGGGAGGAAAAAACAGTCCTGTTATTTTCGAGCCTTCATCTAAACCTGATTATAAAACGAGCTCTCTGGAAGCTGTGCTTCACAATTCAGAATTGCTCTCTCCGAGGCCTCATTGTCTATCTGGAGCTAGTCTCTCAATAGCAGGCAAGGATGAAAGTCCTCTTAATTCAAAGCAATGTCCCACTTCAGACGTAAAATGTAACAGTGGGAATCCCAAAAGACCCAAACTCGGCAATGGAATCCCAGGGGGACCTGCCTCCCCCATGGCCCCTGTAGGTATCTCTCCTACAAAGGACACGATTATGACCTTGGAAGGTCTCCTGACCTCACCGAGCCATGTTCACCGCGGGGCATCATTTTCACAGACTCACGCAAATGACCAGGCATGCTTCAGTCTTATGGATCCAGACAGAACATGTAGTTGGAGGGGCTGGAGAAAACGGACTTTTTGACTCTTGCAAGTCAGAGCAAGACTGTTGATCCCATGAAAGGAAATCTGATCATGTTACTTGATGACTTTTACTATGGACAGCATACAAGAGATGGGCAGTTAGAACAGAAGACTCACACAGTCTTTAAATGCCTCAGTTGCTTGAGAGTTCTAAAAAATGTCAAGTTTATGACCCATGTGAGGAACCATCTGGACCTGGAGAGGCAGAAGGGTGACAGCTGGGAAATCCACACTACCTGCCAGCACTGCCACCACCAGTTTCCCACCCTGTTCCAGTTGCAGTGTCACATTGAAAGTGTCCATGCTTCCCGGGAGCCCTCCACGGTCTGTTATATCTGTGAATTGTCCTTCAAAACAGATCAGGTTCTCTTATAGCACATGAAGGACAGTCACAAACCTGGCAAAATGCCCTATGTGTGCCGTGTTTGCAATTACAGACTGTCAGCCTTGGCCAATGTAGAGGTACGTTTTAGAATGTGGCATGGAAACATGAACAATTTGCTTTGTCTGTTTTGCTTCGAAATTTTCAAACTGGTGACATCCTTCATAAATCACACTTGGAGGCACTGAAATAAGAGGGTCTTTCCATATTCCAAGTGCTGGCTACAGTGTTTGAAAATGAAGGAAAAGACAGAGCACCAAACAAAGAATCATCAGTCTTTCAAAAAGCCAGAGCAATTGTGAGGGTTGCCTCCTGAAACAGAGGTCATGATCCAAACTTCAGTTCAGCTGGGACTGAGAGAGACAGCATCCATCATTGTGAGGAACACTGACTCCCAAGTGTCACCCAGAAAAACTACAAAGAAGATTGACTACAAACACAAAATATTCCAGACGTGTTGCAGCAAGGGATCTGGCTAAAAATTAAGTTCTACCCACCTCCAGAAATTCAAAAAGCCCTATTGAGGTTCAGCCAGCTGTACATAGAGACCCTGCCTGGCTTTTTTTGTTGTTCAGTTTCTCAGTCGTGTCTGACTCCCTGACCGACCCTATGAACTTCAGTATGCCAGGCTTCCCTGTCCATCACCATTTCCCAAGCTTGCTCAAACTCGTTCCGTTGGGTTGCTGATGCCATCCAACCATCGTGTCCTCTGTCACACCTTCTGCTCCTGCCTTCAATAGTTCCCAGTATCAGGTTTTTTTTTTTTTTTTTTTTTTTCCCAATGAGTTGACTCTTCCCATCAGGAGGCCAAAGTATTGGACTTTCAGCATCAGTTCTTCCACTGAATATTCAGGGTTGATTTCCCTTAGGATTGACTGGTTGGATCTCCTTGCAGTCCAAGGGACTCTCAAGAGTCTTGTCCAACATCACAGTTCAAAAGTGTCCAGTCTTTGGTGCTCAGGCTTCTTTATGGTCCAACTCTCACATCCATACATGACTACTGGAAGAACCATAGCCTTGACTCCACTGACCTTTGTTGGCAAAGTAATGTCTCTGCTTTTTTTAATATGCCATCTAGGTTTGTCACAGCTTTTTCCCAAGCAGCAAGCATCTTTTAAATTCGTGGCTGCAGTCACCATCTGCAGTGATTTTGGAGCTCAAGAAAATAAAGTCTGTCACTGATTCTTTGTTTCCTCGTCTATTTGCCATGAAGTGATGAGACCTTTGACTGTGTGGACCACAACAAACTCTGGAAAATTCTTAAAGAGATGGGAATACCAGACCATCTGACATGCCTTCTGAGAAATCTGTATGCAGGTCAAGAAGCAACAGTTAGAACTGGACATGGAACAAGAGACTGGTTCTGAATAGGGAAAGGAGTATGTCAAGATTGTGTACTGTTGCCCTACTTATTTAACTTATATGCAGAGTACATCATTAAAAATGCTGGGCTGGATGAAGCACAATCTGGAATCAAGATTTCTGGGAGAAATAGCGACAATCTCAGACATGCAGATGCTGCCACACTAATAACAGAAAATGAAGATCCTCTTGATGACAGGGAAAGAGGAGAGTGAAAAGGCAGGCTTAAAACTCAATATTCAAAAAATGAACATTGTGACATCTGGTCCCATCACTTCATGGCAAACAAATGGAGAAAAAGTGAAAATAACAGCAGATCTTATTTTCTTGAACTCCAAAATCACTGTGGATGGTGAATGTAACCACAAAATTAAAAGTAGCTAGCTCCTTGGAAGAAAAGCTATGACAAACATAGATAGCATTAAAAAAAAAAAGCAAAGGCATCACTCTGCTGACCAAAGTTGTTATAGTCAAAGCCACAGTGGCTCAGACAGTAAGGAATTCACTTGTAATGTGGGAGACCTGGGTTTGACCATGGGAAGGACATCTCTGTAGTCCAGTAGTAAGACTCAGTGCTCCCCAATTAGCGAGTCCAAATTCATTCCCTGGTCAGGGCATTAGATCCCACATACTGCTACTAAAAATACTGCATGTGAGAGTTAAAAATCCTGCCTCCCACATGCTACAGTGAAGACTGAAGAGTCCTTGTGCTGGAACTAAAACCAAGCACAGCCAAGTAAATGAATAAATATTTGAAAGAAAGAAAGAAAAAGATATGAGAATTCCCTGGTGGTTCAGTGGTTAGGACTTGATGCTTTCACTGCCAATGGCCAGGGTTCAACACCCTGGTTATGGAACTAAGATCCCACAGGTTCCGTGGCATGGCCAAACAAAAACCTAGAAAGATAAATACGGAGGAAATAACTCCCAAAGTTCGAAAATGAAGCAATATAACTTCACCCAGGCTGAGGATAGATTAAGGATTGCCAGGAACCCAAAGTGCAAAAGTGGCACCTCTGTAATTCACTACTGCTTCTAAGTCACTTCAGTCGTGTTTGACTCTGTGCAACCCCATAGGTCGCACAGCCCACCAGGTTCCCCCATCCCTGGGAACACTGGAGTGGGTTGCCATTTCCTTCTCCAATGCATGAAAGAGAAAAGTGAAAGTGAAGTCGCTCAGTCATGTCAGATTCTTAGGGATCCCATGGACTGCAGCCTACCAGGCTCCTCTGTCCATGGGGTTTTCCAGGCAAGAGTACTGGAGTGGGGTGCCATTACCTTCTCCATCTGTAACTCACAAGCTTCTTTAATATTGTGGTTTAGGCTCCTCCTACTCCTGCTTCTGAACCTGAATAACTTACTGGTCCTGAGAGAAATTGTTATGGGAAAAATAAAATATTTAAGCTGAATGATATTGAAAACAGAAAAATTTTGAGATGGAGATAAAGCAGTTTCATGTGTTAATGTGCATTACATTTGAAAAGAAGAAAGGTTGGCAAAACAATGATCTAAGTCAGTGCTATTCCCAGAAGTTTCTGCAGCAATAGAAAACTTTTAAATAATTGTTACATGTATGCCCTAATAAGGACAACCAGCTTTTCACATATATAAATGCATATGTTTCTCTTCTCTGAGGTTACCTGTTTATATCCTTTATCTGAATTTTCAGATGGAGTGTTCATCTGGTAGGATTTTTTTTTTTTTTTTTTTTTTGGCTTTGCTGTGAGGATTAAGGGATTTAGATCTTCAACCAGGGATGGAATCTCTGCCCCCTGCAGTGGAAGCACAAAGCCCTAACAACCAGATCACTAGGGAATTCTCAATGAATATGTTTTCTATGTCCTTGTCTAATATGCCACTTTGGAGATGTTAAAATGTAGCTAGTGTGACTGAGGTATTAAATCTTTGTGTGTGTTCAGCAGCTTCAGTCCTGTCTGACTCTTTGTGACCTCATCAGTGTAGCCTGCCAGGCTCCTCTCTCCATGGGATTACCCAGGCAATAATATGGGCAGGGGTCGCCATTTCCCTTTCCAGGGGATCTTCCTGAACCTGGGTGTCTTTTACATCTCCTGCATTGGGAGGCAAGTTCTTTACCACTAGCACCACCTGGGAAACCTCTTAAATCTTTACTTTAATTTAATTAAATTAATTTAAAATGAAAAGATATGGCTAGAAGAACCAGATCTTCCTTATAAATGAGTTTCAATTAATTTGTATACTCAGTAACTTGTGTTTCTCTTCTTAGATATTTTCCTCAAGATGAGAGTCCATGCCCCTCCCCAAGTGTAGGCTGGGTTTAGTGACTTGTTTCTAAAGAACAGAATATGTCAGAGGGAAGGAGATAACTTTATAGCAGAGGAACTAGTGGTAAGTCATATTGATAGTATGAATCCTTGATGGGAAGTGATAAGAAAGATATTTTGCCTTGGAGGTATAGTTCTAAAAATATATAAACCCCAGTGCAACCAGGAGAAACATATCAAACCCATATTGAGAGTCATTGTGCAAAATGCCTGTCCCTGAAGGACTCCTGAAAATTGTCAAAAGTCATGTAAAGCAAGGAAAGTTTAGGAAACTGCTATAGACCAGAGTAAACTAAGGGAGGTATCTGTAGCTTTTGGCTATATATCCTCATGCAGTTCAGTATCCTGTATGGGAATATGAAACTGGAAAAGAACATTTTTGGAAAAACTGGTAAAATTTGCATAAAACCTGGAACTTAGTTAAAGGTACCCTACTGAAAGATGCTGGAATAATTGTGAGGCTTAATGGAGGTCATTTCACAGATATATATTTTAGACATTGCAAGTATTTTGTCTACATCACACCCTCTTCATTTTGACTTCACTGGAATGGAAATCTAAAGTATGGTACACTTAACTGAATTGAAATCTTCAAATACAAAGGATCAATAATATTTATATTGTGTGATCTGACCATATGCAATCATGAGAAATTGACAAAGAAACATCTTTTAAAATGCCATTCATTTGGAAAATATCACTAACTACATTAATCCATAATATATATCTCCATGGAATTTTCAGGCAAGACTACTGGAGCAGATTGCATTATTTTTTTCCAGGGGAATCTTCCTGACCCAGGATCGAACCCAGGCCTCTTGTGTCTCCTGCATTGGCTGGAAAGTTCTTTACCAGTTGAGGTACCAGGGAAGCCCATACAATATATAATCTTTGTCTTAAGAAGAGAATATTAGGATATACTTGAAGTGAATGATAATGAACAAACTATGCAGCAAAAATTGTGAGACACAGTTAAAGTTGTATGGAGAAACGATGGAAACAGTGACAGACTTTATTTTCCTGGGGTCCAAAATGATTGTGGGTGGTGACTGCAGCCACGGAATTAAAAGATATTTGCCCCTTGGAAGAAAAAAAGCTATGACAAACCTGGACAGCATATTAAAACACAGAGACATTACTTTGCTGACAAAGTCCATCTGGTCACAGCTATGGTTTTTCCAGCAGTCATGTATGGATGTGACAGTTGGATCATAAAGAAGGCTGAGCAAAGAAAAGAATTGATGCTCTTGATCTGTGGTGTTGAGAAGACTCTTGAGAGTCCCTTGGACAGCAAGATTCAGCAGTCAATCGTAAAGGAAATCAACTCTGAATATTCACTGGAAGGACTGATGCTGAAGCTGAAGATCCAATAGTTTGGCCACCTGATGTGAAAAGCCAACTCATTGGAAAAGACCTTGATGCTGGGAAAGACTGAGGGCAGGAAGAAGTGGGCAGCAAAGGATGAGATGGTTGGATAGTATCACCAACTAAATGGACATGAGTCTGAGCAAACTCCAGGAGATAGTGAAGGACAGCGAAGCCTGGTGTGCTGCGTGCAGTGCATGGGGTTGCAAAGAGTCCTACATGATTGACGGACTGAACAACAACAACAACAAATTAAAGTAAACTTATAGTATTACATATAAGAGAAATGAGAGTTACAAATAACTATCTCAAAAAGTTGTAAAGATGCGCAACAGAACAAACTTATAGCGATAAGAAGGAATGCAATTAATAAAGAATGAAAAATGAATATAATAGAGAAGAAAATATTGTAACAAAACCAAGACTTTATTCCCCCATATGACTACTAGGAGACTTCCAGCAGAACAGAGCATTTTAAAAAGACTCTGTAAAGGGCCCAAAAAGAACTATTTTAGGCTTTGTGAATATGATCTTTGACGATTGATCAAGTTTTCAGTCATAGACAATAACCAAAGGAACTGGCAAGTCCCTGTTTCAACTTTAAGGACACCAAAAATTGAACTTCACACAATTTTCACGTCAGAAAATAATATGCTTTTCGGTTTTCCTCAGCCATTAAAAAGTGTAGGCTCTAAAAAAAAAAAAAAAAAAAAAAAGAAAAAGAAGTAAAGCTCATTCTCAGCTCACTAGGCTGCTGCTAAGTCGCTTCAGTCCCGTCTGACTCTGTGCGACCATAGACAGACAGCAGCCCACTAGGCTCCTCTGTCCCTGGGATTCTCCAGGCAGGAATACTGGAGTGGGTTGCCCTTCCCTTCTCCAATGCATGAAAGTGAAAAGTGAAAGTGAAATCGCTCAGTCGTGCCCGACTCTTAGCGACCGCATGCGCTGCAGCCTACCAGGCTCCTCCGTCCATGGGATTTTCCAGGCAAGAGTACTGGAGTGGGTTGCCGTTGTCTTCTCGGCTCAGCTCACTCTAGCTGTGCAAAATCGGGGGCAGGCTGCCCTGCATTGAGCAAAATGGAATTCCAAGAGAAGGGGCTTCAAGATCCAGGTGTACGGTCAAGTTTCTTAAGCAAGGGGCAGGTCACCCCTGAGGGCTGTGAGTGCTAGACACCATCATTGAAGTCCCCTGGTAGACTCGGAGGGAGGTCGTTCTCAGCCCTGTGCCCTGGCGACTGTGCAATCTATTTTTTTTTTTCCCCTTTGGTGAGCTGCGCAATCTTGACAGACCCAAGACACTTCAGATTCAGGTTCAGCCTGACTACGCCCCAGCAGTTGCCTCCAGGGGGCCGCGCGCGCGCGCATGCGCGGAACTCGCCTAGCGGCCAATCCGATTGCAGGCGTCAACACCTGGCAACCAATCATCCTTGGCAGTGGACACGCCGGCAGTTGAAGCGGCGTCCCAGGCCTGAGGAGGCGTTGTTCCCTCGGGCCTGCCTCCTCAGACTTAACCCAGGGACTGTTTAGGTGCAGGTGAGCTGCCGGCAGTTCTGGCATCGCCCCACGGGGCCGGTAAGGACTGGGGCCTGGTGCGCCAAAGCGGTGCCGGAGTGCCCAGGGAAGGGTTTCTCAGATCCCCAATCTGGCGGGGGCCTTGCTCGGGCGGGACGGCCTCTGAGGGCCCACGGGCCCTCAGGAGGGAGGTTTGAGCCCCGGGCCTACAGGCCCCAGGCCCCTTTCAGCCCCTCTCCCTCTCTAGTCTGGGTGGGAGCAGCTCTCCAGCAGCCTTCCTGTCCTAGGGGTGGGACGAGCCAGCTCTCGGAAAGGGCCTGTCATGCCCCCAGCCCCCCGCCCCTCCCAGGTCTCCTGTGGAACTTAATATATTTAAACACACACACATACACAAATCTTCGTGGGTTGGGGTTTATGACAGGGGCCCAACCCGGTTCTGCAACCAGACACAGTCAGGCGGGGGCAAGCAAAAAAAAAAAAAAAAAAAAAAATCAATCTAGTGGCCTCTCCACTGCCTTTGGCGCTTTGGTCGTTTTCCTGTTTGCTCTGCCTCTCCTCGGACTCCCAGGGCTGCCCCTGTCCCTGGGGGGCCCCGAGATTCAGGCCTTTGGTTCGGAAAGGTGGCAGATGAGGTATTTGTTTGTTTGTTTGTTTGTTTGTTTGTTACTGAGAGAAGGGAGGTGGGAGGAAGAAGCTCAGGGAAGAGGAGTTCAATCACTTGCTCTGGTTGAGTGTGAGACACCTGGTCAGCATCTGTAGGGTAGGACCAGGTAGGGCCTGGGGGATAGAATGTTTCAGGAAGAGGTGACTCACCCTGACCTTTCCCTCTGCCCGACCCCAGGATGTGACCTTCTCCTGCCTGGGAAGGGCACTCAGGTTTTCAATGTGCCCCTGAGGTAAGGTGACAGACATTTTTACAATAAGGAACAAAGTTGTGTCTTTCTTGCCTTCCGTTTTTCTCCTTTCATTCATGGGCTGACATGTTGCTGTGGAGAGAGAGTTCTCCTGGGGATTAGCTGACCCTGATTGCGGGTGGTGACTTCAGGGCAATCATGGTTTCAGGTCACTCTGAAGCTCTCTGAGTTGAAACATTAAAAGCAGGCAGGGAGGCTACTGGCTTGCTTTCTCCTGCATTCTTGAAAGAAAAAAAAAGTAAGAGCACCATGGGTTTTAAGCTGTGTAGAGCTGACTCCTACCACTTGGTGAGGCTAAAATGGGGCAATGCACATATCCTAAGGTTTTAGCTACAAAAGCAAAGTAATGAAGGTATGGGAATTCCCTTGTGGCCTGGAGATTAGGATTCTTGGCTTTCACTGCAGTGGTCTGGATTTAATTTCTGGTCAGGGAACTGGGACCCCACAAGCCAAGCAGCGTGGCCAAATGAATAAAGTGGTTCATTCAGAGAAAATGTGTTGTGATTTAACATGTTTACATGGGATTACTTGCTCATTTTTGCACCTGTAAGAGCTTTATTTCATTAAGTAATTGAACTCCACTGGATGGGGGTGGGGGAGCATCTGAGTTCATTTCATGCCAGTAAACAAGATGATAGGTAGCTTTATGCCCAGCAACTTGTGCCTACAGCTCTGTTGCATAGTTATCTATTGCTGGTACAGCTTTGAACTTGACAGCATGTTTGGTTTTGGTCACAACATGTGGCTTCATAGGATATTAGTTCCCCAACCAGGGATCGAACACAGGATCCTGGCAGTGAGAGGGCTGAGTCCTAATCAAACCACTGGACTGCCAGGCAACTCCTGTTTTTAGGTGTTTTGGTTTGTTTTGTGTTTTTTAAGTTTTACCATATTTATAGGAGAACTCTTCTGTGTGTAAGTATGATGTGAATGATATTATACCTCGAACTGTTTGTGTTGTACATATTATCTCAAAATTGAATAGTTTGAAAAAACTTACACTTGATATCTATTGGTCTAGAATCCAGTTGGGTAGTTTAGCCTCAGGGTCCCTCCTGAGGTGGTAGTCAAGCTTTTATCTGGTTTGGCAACCTCTGAAAACTTGGCTTATTGAATGTAAGTTCTCTCACTTGGCTGTACTCATGAGGCCTCAGTTCCTCCTTCTGTGGGCCTCAAGGGGGGCTGCTCGTGTGGAGGCTGCTGTCTTTTCCCAGAATGAGTGATTCAGGAAAGAACTTGCACCCACGATAAAGTGCAGTCTTTTTTTCAGACGTTACACATCTTCACTTCTGTATTTGCTTAGTCTCACAGGTCAACCCTGTGATAGTTTGAGAGAGAACTACATAGGGGTGGGAATATCAGGAGATGTGATTCACAGGGTCATCTTGAAGGCTGGCGACCATACCCATTAATCCACCATGACAGCCTTTCTGCATATGATCTCAGTCTTGTTACTGTGAGCAAATTATTTGGCTTGTGTTCACTTCTTGTGTGCTGCTGCTTCTGCTGCTAAGTCACTTCAGTCATGTCTGACTCTGTGCAATCCCATAGACAGCAGCCCACCAGGGTCCCCCAGCCCTGGGATTCTCCAGGCAAGAACACTGGAGTGGGTTGGCATTTCCTTCTCCAATTCCTGAGAGTGAAAAGTGAAAGTGAAGTCTCTTAGCCCTGTCTGACTCTTCGAAAACCCCAGGACTGTGGCCTACCAGGCTCCTCCGTCCATGGGATTTTCCAGGCAAGAGTACTGGTGTGGGTTGCCATTTTCTACTCAATTCTTGTTTATTCAGTGATATTCTAGCAAGTCTCTTCTTTGTCCTGGATTAAGTTTTCTGTTTCTCTGGACGGTTCCCATCAGCAAACAGACTGACTATAATGTCACCTCTCGTTAAAAATCTGTCTTTTGTGACACATCCTGCTTCTTTTTTTTTTTATTTTATGTTTTTTTCTTATTATGGACTTCTGCAGAGTTGTTTGTAGAATTTTTTATCTCCATTTCTCTCATTTTCCTTTAAATCCACTCTTGTCAAGGTCACCAGTGAATTCCAAATGTTTAACTCAGTGGTCATTTTTTTTTTTTTTTTTTTTTAAAAATTTTTTTATTATTATTATTATTTTAAATTTACAATATATTTATTGGTTTTGCCATATCAACATGAACCCACCATGGGTGTACACGTATTCCCCATCCTGAACCCTCCTCCCACCTCCCACCCCATACCATTCCTCTGGGTCATCCCAGTGCAGCAGCCCCAAGCCTCCTGTATCCTGCATTCAACCTGGACTGGCGATTCATTTCAAATATGATATTATACATGTTTTAATGCCATTCTCCCAAAATTCTCCCCTCCCTCTCCCACAGAGTCCAAAAAACACTACTCTATACATCTGTGTCTCTTTTGCTGTCTTGCATACAGTGTTGTTGTTACCATCATTCTAAATTCCATATATATGTGTTAGTATACTGTATTGGTGTTTTTCTTTCTGGCTTACTTCAGTCTTTATAATAGGCTCCAGTTTAATTCACCTCATTAGAACTGATTCAAATGTATTCTTTTAAATGGCTGAGTAATACTCCATTGTTTATACATACCATAGCTTTCTGATCCATTCATCTGCTGATGGTCATCTAGGTTGCTTCCATGTCCTGGCTATTATAAACAGTGCTTTGATGAACATTGGGATACACATGTCTCTTTCAATTCTGGTTTCCTCAGTGTGTGTGCCCAGCAGTGGGATCACTGGGTTGTATGGCAGTTCTATTTCCAGGTTTTTTTTTTTTTTTTTTTTTTTTTAAGGAATCTCCACACTGTTCTCCATAGTGGCTGTATTAATTTGCATTCCCATCAATAGTGTAAGAGGGTTCCCTTTTCTCCACACCCTCTCCAGCATGTATTGCTTGTAGACTTTTGAATTGCAGTCATTCTGACTGGCATAACATGGTACCTCATTGTGGATTTTGATTTGCATTTGTCTGATAATGAGTGATTGTTGAGCATTTTTTCATGTGTTTGTTAGCCATCTGTATGTCTTCTTTGGAGAAATGTATATTTAGTTCTTTGGCCCATTTTTTGATTGGGTTGTTTATTTTTCTGGAATTGAGCTGCAGGAGTTGCTTGTATATTTTTGAGATTAGCTGTTTTTCAGTTGCTACATTTGCTATTATTTTCTCCCATTCTGAAGCCTGTCTTTTCACCTTCCTAATAGTTCCTTTGTGGTGCAGAAGCTTTTACGTTTAATTAGGTCCCATTTGTTTATTTTTGCTGTTATTTCCAATACTCTGGGAGGTGGGTCATAGAGGATCCTGCTATGATGTATGTCGGAGAGTGTTTTGCCTATGTTCTCCTCTAGGAGTTTTATCATTTCTGGTCTTATGTTTAGATCTTTAATCCATTTTGAGTTTATTTTTGTGTATGGTGTTAAAAAGTGTTCTGCTACTGCTGCTAAGTCACTTCAGTCGTGTCCGACTCTGTGCGACCCCATAGACGACAGCCCACCAAGCTCCACAGGCCCTGGGATTCTCCAGGCAAGAACACTGGAGTTGGTTGCCATTTTCTTCTCCAGTGCATGAAAGTGAAAAGTGAAAGTGAAATCACTCAGTCATGGCTGACCCTTAGCGACCCCATGAACTGCAGCCTTCCAGGCTCCTCTGTCCATGGTATTTTCCAGGCAAGAGTACTGGAGTCAGGTGCCATTGCCTTCTCCAAAAAGTGTTCTGCTTTCATTCTTTTACAAGTGATTGACAAGTTTTCCAGCACCACTTGTTAAAGAGATCGTCTTTTCTCCATTGTATATTCTTGCCTCCTTTGTCAAAGATAAGGTGTCCATAGGTGTGTGGGTTTACCTCTGGGCTTTTTTTTTTTTTTTCCATTGATCTATATTTCTGTCTCTGTGCCAGTACCATATTGTCTTGATGATTGTGGCTTTGTAGTAGAGCCTGAGGTTGTTATTTTATTTAATTTATTGGCAGCCTTTATTAGAGCAGTTCATTTCCTCCTCCCTGAAAAAAAAAAAAAAATGTTTCATTTGGATTATAGAATGCTTGTCTTTCCTGCTTCTCTTCTATGTACAGTTCTTCCAGATACAATGTGTGACCTTTGTGTCTGGCTTTATTCAGATGCCATGTTTTCTTTTCAAATATTTATTTATCTAGCTATGTGGCATGTGGGATCTTAGTTCCTAGCCCAGGGATGGAACCTGTGCAGAGTCTTAAACACTGGATCTCCAGGAAAGTCCCCTAGTTTGTGTATTTTCAAGATTCATCCATTTCTTGGCTGTAGCATTTTTTTTTTTTTTTTTTATGGCTGAATATGGTATATCAATATGGTATGTGGCTTACCTGTAGTCCATTGTGAGCATATACCACCATTTATTTATCCATTCATCAACTAATGGATAATATTTGGATGGTGTATTCTTTGTGGCTATTGTGAATAATGTTGCTGTGAACACTGTTTTTGCATGGACTCAACATTTTCATTTTTTATGGATATATACAAAAGAGTGAAATTTCTGGATCATATGGCTACTCTATATTAATTTTTGAGGTACTGACAAACCACTTTTCCAAAGTGATTGTACTATTTTACAGCAATTACATCAACAATATATGAAGATTCCTTTTCTCCACATCCTCTGCAGCACTTGTTATTATTCCTCTTTTTGATTACAGCCAACCTAATGGTAGGAGAAGGCAATGGCACCCCACTCCAGTACTCTTGCCTGGAAAATCCCATGGATGGAGTAGCCTGGTGGGCTACAGTCCATGGGGTCACTAAGAGTCAGACACGGCTGAGCGACTTCACTTTCACTTTTCACTTTCATGCATCGGAGAAGGAAATGACAACCCGCTCAAGTGTTCTTACCTGGAGAATCCCAGGGACAGGGGAGCCTGGTGGGCTGCCGTCTATGGGGTCGCACAGAGTCAGACAGGACTGAAGCGACTTAGCAGCAGCAGCAACCTAATAGGTGTGAAGTAGTATCTCACTGAGACTGATTTACATTTTGTTACGGGCTTCCTTGGTGGCTCAGAAGGTAAGATGTCTGCCTGCAATGCAGGAGACCTGGGTTCGATTCCTGGGTTGGGAAGATCCTCTGGAGAAGGAAATGACAATCCACTCCAGCATTCTTGCCTGGAAAATCCCATGGATGGAGGAGCGTTATAGGCTACCATCCATGGGGTCGCAAAGAGTCGGACATGACTGAGTGACTTCACTTTCTTTCACTTTCAATCATGTTAAGCAGTATTTTTTGTGATTGTTGGCCATTTGCATATCATATTTGGTGAAAAGTCCATTCAAATTATTTTCCTGGTTGTTAGATTTTTTTTTTTAATTGTTGTAAAAAAACCAAACATCTAACTTAAATTTTTACCATTTTAACCATTTTTACGTGCTAAGTATTTCACACAATTTCATCAGCCTTTTTGGAGAAAGAAATGGCAGCCCACTCCAGTATTCTTGCCTGGAGAATCCCATCGACAAAGGAGCCTGGTGGGCTACAGTCCATGGGGACACAATGAGTCATACACGACTGAGCAACTCACACAAGTAACACACACACACACACACACACACACACACAGAGTCACAGTGTTGTTTTTTTTTTGTTGTTGTTGTTTTTTTTAGCTGTTCTATGCAGCTTAAATGACAGTTTCCTGGTTGAGAATCATACCCAGGCCCCTGATAGGAAAGTTTGGAGTCCTAACCTCTGAAATATCATGGAATTCCTTATCACATTGCTATGAAATAGATCTCTACACCTTTTCATCTTGCAAAATTGAAACTCTGTACCCATCACCTGTCCCATTAAACAACAACTCCTCTTTTCTTCCCTGTTTCCATGGACCCTGGACTCCATCATTCCACTTTGTTCCTTTCTATTGCTTGACTATATTAGATATTTCGTATAAGTGGAAACATACACTTTTGTCTTTTTTATGACTGGCTTATTTCCTTTGGCTTGATGTCTTAAGTGATCATGAAGTTGTAGCTTGGGGCAGAATTTCCTTTATATGGCTTAATAATGTTCCATTATATGTATGTATCACATTTGATAGATGTTTAGATGCTTCCACCTCTTAGTTGTTGTGATTAGTGCTGCTTTGAGCATGGCTATGCAAATATCTCAAGACCCCATGTTAACTTCTTTTGAATTTATATTCAGAAGTGGAATTGATGAATCATGTGGTAGTTCTATTTTTAATTTTTTGAGGAGGCTTTAGACTGTTTTCTGTAGCAGTTGCACCATTTTAAAATCTATCCATAACACACAAGGTCCAGTTTTCTGTACATACCAAGAGTTTTTTCCTTTCCTTTCTTTTCCCTTTTACCTTTCCTTTCCTTCATATGTAAACACACACACATGCACGAACAATTTTTTTCATATCCTTTCCCATTACTGTTTATCACAAATTATGAATATAGTTCCTTGTGCTACACAGTAGGATCTTTTTTTATCTATTCTATATATTAACATTATAGTTTGCATCTGCTAGTCACCAGCTCCCAATCTGCCTGCCTCCCCACCCTTCCTCTCTTGGTAATCACATAGTCTGCTCACTATGTCTGTGAGTCTGTTTCTGTTTCACAGATAAGTTCATTTGTGTTATAGTTTATAGTCCATATGTAAGTGATACCATATGATATTTCTTCTTTTCTTTCTGACATCCTATTATTATTTTTAATGCTAATGTAGAGTCAAGTGTTTACTTGACTTCATTTTCAGAACATTTGTTGCTACTGTATAGAAATGTGATTGACTTTTAAAATATTTATCTTATATTCTTCAAGCTTTTTATTAATTCTAATACCTGTGGTTTCTTTGGGATTTTCTATATATAAAAGTATGGTATCTCCAATATACTTTGACTTTTTCCTTTCCATTCTGAAGGCTGTTTTTTTGTTTGTTTGTTTGTTTTAAGCAACAACAACAATTCCTTTTTCTTACCTGATTGCTCTGGTTATAGAACTGCCAGTATAATATTGAACCAAAGTGTGGAATAGACTTCCTTATGTTGTTCCCAATCTTATAGGGAAAGCTTTCAGTGTTTCATTATTAAGTATGATTTAGCTGTGGGTCGTTTATAGGTACCCTTTGAGAAAGTTCTCTTCTGTTCTTAGTTATTAAGTGGTTTACTTTAACCCCTATTATGAAAAGGTGCTAGATTCAGGGAAATGCTTTTTCTGCAGGCAGATGTGTTTTTTGTCCTTTATTGTGTTAAAATGGCATAATGTCGATTGACTTTCATATAATGAACCAACTTTGCATACCTCCATAAATCCCACGTGATCATGGTATATAATCTTTTTTATATGTTGTTAGGTTTTGTTTGCAAGTATTTTGTTGAGGACTCTTGCATCTGTATTCATACAGAATATGTGTGTGTGTGTGTGTGTGTGTGTGTGTTTGATGTCTCTGTCTGATATTGGTATTAGAGAAATACTGTCATGACTTTGCCTGATATGTGGGGAAGAGAAATGTGGAATGAAGGATGAAGCATTGTTGGATTTAAGTTTAGTCAGGATTAGAGGGAGAAATTTAGGATGTATAAGTGTGGCTTTGGGGGTGAGATTATCAAGAGAGTTCATTCTCAATTTTCTAGGCCTGTGTTAAGTGCTTGACATTGAATTATGCTGTTTGTTAACTGTGTATAGATACTTTATATTTGAATTTGCTACCTATTTTCTGTATTAACATTTATGAAATTAGTATGTGTGAATCAGTTGTAATGTGCATTTAAGATAACTTTTTTTCCAATTTTACTACAAAACAAGATGCCATTAAATAGCTGACGCTTTTTAAAAAGAGCTTAACCTTAAGTCTAAGAAATAAGCATGTTTGTCTTTAAGGTGCGGAAACACATTTAAAAGTTATAAATTTGCCCAAAAAGATGCAGCTGGTGTGTGATTAACTTAGAATTCCAGCTTAATCTTCTTTGACTCCAAAGTCCATGTTTCTAAACACTGTACAATAGTGCAGTTGTAAAAATACTCGTGCTTTACATGTGATTTCTCCTAATGATCAGTGGTGGTATTCTGTTTTTTTTTTTTTTTTTTTTTTTTTTTTAATTAGAAGAGATTAAAATCAACATGGAACAAAGCTATTATTCTTGAGTCATGTAGACTTGTAGTCATAGGTTATTCATCTTTCATTTAGTCTCTTTGATGCTCAGTATCTTTATTTGTAAGATAAGGGTGTTTATAACTACCATAGAGTTTTGGAGATAACCAAATAGCACATTTTTCTGTACTTAACTAATATGTAGTATATTTATACCTAGGTGGCAGTTTATTTAAAGGAAGCACTGGGACTTGTGGTCACACCCTCCAAGAACAAAAAAGTATTTAAAATATGGAACCACCATGGATGTCATGTGAAGAAGAACAAGAGCCAGAACCACAGAAAAGTGAGGGAGAAACCAAACTAGTAAATGATGAAGATGCTGAACTCATCTTGGTTGGAGTGGAACATGTACATGAGGATGATGATGTGATCTTTGTTGGGATGACCTCAAATTCAAAACCAGTCATTTCAAACATACTGAACAGAGTTACCCCAGGTTCTTGTTCAAGGAGAAATAGGTATGGTCACTTCAGGAAAGATAATGCTCAGAAATTACAGCCTGTTAGTCATGTGACTCCTACATCAGAAGCAAAGACTGTCTTGCCACTTTCTGTCTCTGAATCAAGATCAACAGATAGTCCTATTATTATTGAGCCTTTGTCCAAAGCGGATTCTAAAAATATTTCACCACAAATAGTGCCTAATAGCTTTTCAGAGTTATGTTCTCCTTTGATTACCTTCACAAGTTCATTGCAGCATCCAGTAGAAACAGCAGTTTCTGCAGGAGATATGGATAAAAGTCCTCGTGTATCAAAGCGAGTTTCCACTTCTGAAACAAATAGCACAAGTCCCAAAAGGCCTACACTCAGTGATGGAGTTATAGGAGAACATTCTTTAGCTTTGTCCCTTTCAGGTACTTTTCATACAGTGACTACTCAGCAAAGCACACCAGACAGTGTTCATAACTCATTAAGCCATGTTCAGAGTGGAGAACCTTGTCCAACAGCTTTTCCAAAGGACAATGTTCATTGCAAGCCTGTAAGTCCTTTAGGGGGAAATGTATTGACAAAAACTGACTTTCCAAGTGTATCAAGTCAAAATAAGTTTGCTGATCCCACAGAAGGCAATCTGATTGTGTTACTTCGTGACTTCTACTATGGACAGCATATAGGAGATGGGCAGCCAGAACCAAAAACTCACACAGCCTTTAAATGCCACAGCTGCTTGAAGGTTCTAAAAAATGTTGAGTTTATGAATCACATGAAGCACCATTTGGAACTTGAGAGGCTGAGAGGTGACAGCTGGAAATACCACACCACCTGCCAGCACTGCCACCGCCAGTTTCCTACGCCCTTCCAGCTGCAGTGTCATATTGAAAGTGTCCACACTTCCCAGGAGCCCTGCACAGTCTGTAAAATCTGTGAATTGTCCTTTGAGGCAGATCAGATTCTCTTACAGCACATGAAAGATAATCATAAGCCTGGTGAAATGCCCTATGTATGCCAGGTTTGCAGTTACAGATCATCATTCTTTGCAGATGTGGATGCACATTTCAGAGCATACCATGGTAACACTAAGAATTTACTTTGCCCCTTTTGTCTCCAAATTTTTAAAACTGAAGCACTATACATATGTCATTATAGACAGCACTGGGCAAAGAGTTTTCACCAGTGTTCCAAATGTCGGCTACAATTTTTAACTTGTAAAGAGAAAAGGGAGCACAAGACCCAGTGTCATCAAATGTTTAAGAAGCCTAAGCAGCTAGAAGGATTACCTCCTGAAACAAAAGTTGTTATTCAGGTATCACTGGAACCCCTTCAACCAGGATTGGTGGAAGTAGCATCCATTACTGTGAACGCATCTGATTCTGAACCATCACCCCCCAAATCTAAAAGTAGGAGGTCAAAAAAACCCAGTTAATTCTACTTTAAGTAAGTCTGAAGCAAGTATTTCAAAGTTATAAACTCCATTAAAAACAAAAAATTCAACTATAGCATGATTCAATAATAAATACAGAGAAACCAATGCGTAATTTATGTGTTTTTGTTTTAAATACATGAAGTATAGTTTTGTTTGAATATTGAGATGTTATTTAAAAATATATTACCTGTTTTTCATACAGTTGTCTTACTAAAAAAAAAAAGTGTGTGTGTGTGTGTGTGTGAGAGAGAGAGAGAGAGCGAGAGAGGTGGCAAAAGGAAAAGTAACAGCCTATTTTGGTATTTCATGTTATTTGTAAGTTCGAAAGCTCTGCTATACGTATAATCTGTAGAGTGTTTTAGCAACGTAATTTTCAACTGTTTTCATGCCTTGACTATCTCAATATTAACTATATAGCCAGATTGGAATGGCTTTGTTATTGTATGTTCCCTTGTGCTGCTGAACTCTCCGAAGTGCCTCTGTTGTGCTGATCTAAGATAACCTGGCTCCAAAAGCCTGGTGTGGAGAAGTTGATGGAGAAGCTATGATGTGAGTTGGGACCAGACATGGGATTTAGTCAGTGGAGAGCTGTGGCTTCTTGTCCCATTGGAGGAAGAGGTATGCATTCCCTCCAGGCATGGAGCCAAGGCAGAAGGAACACTGTCTCAGAGTATCTTTACCTAGCCCAGGGACATCTCAAGGAAGCCAACCATTTAAATGCCTGTGTTTGGTGAGAGGCCCCTGCAAGCATCAAGCAGGCCCTGTGTTATCATTGACTGCAGTTGGGGAAGCAGAGATAGTTAATAGAATGAGGCATGGTTCCTGTGGACCTCCTGTTGAGTGATCAAAAGGGGAATTTTGATTCATTCCATCCCCTTTCCCATTTGGGTAGCCTTTAGTCACAGTGAAGTAGCCATATCTGTCTCAGTCACAAAAGTAAAGCAAGTTAAGATTCCCAAGTAAAAAAGCCTTGACATCCAGTTTGATTTGTACTGGACCCATAGTTTTAACTGAAAAGGATCAAACACAGGGAATCTGTTCAGTTTATGAATTGGGCTAAATTTAGTTCTCTTACCCTTAAGCTACAATGGAGTTGTCTGAGAATAGTAAATGTAGTGGATACGAAGGGTCCAGGGTGATTAAACCCTCTATAGAACTTTTCCTTACCTTTTCCAGTTACATGTATCTTACCCTAGTTGAACATGTGAAGATTTCAGTTTTGTATCTTATCTTGCCTTGAACACGAATGTATTGCAGTTAACAGCTAATTCTTTGTGTGGGTAATTTCCCATTTTATCAAACTAATACTGATTTTCAGTCTTACTTGACACCGTCTGATGTGCAGGAATTGTCTCATTTATTTGTGTAATTATCACGTCATAGAATTATTATCCTTCCTCTACTCTATCCAGCTATCTAGTCTGTGATTATACTTGTGGAAACCTTTTTTCTTGCGGTCTCCAAGAGCTCTTTCACAGACCTGCAGGGTACCCTCTAAATATTGGTTCCTGAACATCAGCACACTTGGCTTCCTCTGTGTGTTCCTGGAGTTGAGTCTCCTCCTGGAGTTGAATGCCATACTTTCTCCACTTCTGGCACAGTTACCTAGCAATCTCTGTGCACCATTCAAGGAAACTGGGATCCTGGCTGTATACCTATGCCAGGAGAAATCTCTCCATTTCCTCTTCCTTTCTCCTCCTCTTTGTCTCTCCCCACTATTTTTTCCCCCTCCACAATTTATTTAAATGCTCTAAGCTTTCACAAAACCCTGGAAAGTGGTAATCACCAAGGTATTAGCATCCATCTCAGAACGGAAGAGGAAGGAGTACAGATGACTAAGCTATAGTAAGCCTATTATCTCCATTTTAGGTAATTTCTTGAGTGTAAATTCAAATACAAGTAGGTTGTATTTATTTATTCAATGCTTGATTGATTGGTTTGCACTTTGAATATATTACTAGGCCTTTCCAGTTAATTTTCTTGGGCCAAAGCACTTTGCAAAGTGTCAGCTTAAACCACTTTTAGGTGTATGTGTGTGTGTGTGTGTGTGTGTGTGTGTGTTCTGATCTTATGTGAGAACTCTATGTATAAATAAATGTACAGACTATTGCATTCTTATCTCCTTTATTCTATTTCTGTAGTAAAAATATGAAATGTTTTATTTATATGTTTTTATTGTTGCTTAGTATTTTGAACACAGTTACTGTTGTTTGCTCTGAAGTATGCTCATCAGGAGAACAAGTTGTATTTATTGCCAAATAAAAAGGTCCCAGGGATATGGTCCTTGACTACTTCCTCTCTTCCATTCTCTGTCGTTCTACTCTACTATTTTCCCCACTGGTGCCCTGTTTTTGACAACACTGGCCTTGCTTTTCCTTAAGCAAATACATTTCTTCCCAATCCAAAAACTTTGCAACTGCTGTTCTTCTGGAAATGCTCTTCCCCTAGGCCTGCATGGCTTGCTACCTCCCTTGTTTGAGCTTCACCAGTGCTGTTCAAATCACACAATGAAATCCTCAACCCCCTCCATTTCCTCCTCCTCCTTAAAGGCACTTTAAGTCTCTACCCTCTTCTTACCTCTCCAGCCTAAATTTCCTACTTTACACACACACACACACACACACACACACACACACACACACAAACTGAGAAGAGATAATAACATCAGGGCTTTGCTTCTTAGAATTAGCTTGAGTCAGTTTCTGTGCCTGCAAATAAAATATAGTTAATAGTGAGTTGAGTTCTTTCAGGAGCTTCCTCTGTTTTTCTGTTGATACCTCTGTATTTTTTTCAGGCAATGACACTTTGTTTTGTTTACAAATGTATTGAATATCTGTCAAGATCACTATTTTGTTATTGCTCTTTGTGAATTCCTTGTCTACTTTGCTTGTTCTTTCAGGTAAAATTTATTGTTTTATTAATGTTGCCAAAACATTCTAAGTAAAATTACTATTTATAGAAATAAAATGTTTTTTACAAAAATATTTCTGCTGTCCATATTTTTACAAATAACATGGCATATATTTTTTTTTTTTTTCATAATCTTATTGTGTTTGCCACAAATTCTAAACACTGATGTGTAAATGGGTTTTCTTGTTCTTAGTACCATCAAAGGCAATGAGGATATGGCTTAATGAATTTCTATTTCTGTTTTTAGATTTTAAAGAGAATTGTTTTATTGGAAAGTTTACAATATCTGTTGAGACATTTCTATCTTTTTTCTATCTTTCTCCCTTCCTTTCCTTTTTTTCCTTTCTTCCCCTGACTCTCTTCCTCTTTCTTTCCTTCCCTTTCTTTCCCCAGGGTTTTGCTTGACTGGATCTTTCCTGAAACAAAAGTAGTTCCACTCAGATTTGAACATTATCGTTTCAGAACCACATTCCATTTCTCATTTCTAGTACTGGAATTAACCTCCTCTTCCCCTTATTAGATTGCCACAGTTGTATCAGTGTTTCTGATTTTGTTTTTCCAAGAAGCAGCTCTTGTTTTCTTATCCCAACAAGTTTTATTTTTGTTGTTTTCTATTTTTGTTTCAATTCATATATACCTTCTACTTTCCTTACGATTTTTTCCTTATAACCTTGTCTTTTAAAGGCTTTCTTTACAAATTTTAATGGAAATATATTTGATTTACAATGTTGTGTTTCAGATGTATACCACCGTGATTTAATTATACAGATACATATCTATTCTTTTTTAGGTTCTTTTCCAATATAGGTTATTACGTGATGCAGAGTCTTTCTTTCTTTATTTTTTTAAATAGATTGTTTAGGGCTTGACCTAACTTTATTTAACTAGCAAATTTTGTCTAAATCCCAAATATTTTTATGTATACATTTTTTAACTAATATTTCATTCTCTACAATTTTTTGGCAAGTTAATTCCAAAGATTTCACTCTTTGCAGGCTGAATGTTTTAATTTATAGTTTACTGAGAATTAAGTTTTCCTTGGAGCTCTGAGGGTATGTGTTTATATACACTGACATGTCTATATACACATCCTTTTCAGATTACTACTTTTTTTTTAGTATATATAAATGTATTTTAAAGCTATTTTCTGTTTGTATGGTAAAAACATGAAATGTTTTAATTCTAAAAATTTGTTTCCCCAAATGAATACAGTATAAAAAGTAAAGGTATAAAACTATTCCTTTGAGAATAATCCCTACTAACAGAACTTGGAAATGTTAAAAAATTATGCATAACACTTACTAAAAGTGGTAAGAAAAACTTTATTCAAAGTAAGAGTACTAGAGCTGGGTCTTATAATACGGGAGAGATTGAGCTTTAAGTCTGACTCCAGTAGGGACACAACTAGGATTTATAGCTATGGAACAGGATGGGTCCATGGGATTGCAAATAGAGACTAGGAGACTGCAATGAACAACAACAACAGAGTGGGTGTCAGTGAATGGAAACTTATTAAGAGGGCCATAAGGGTGAGGGTGGATTCTGGCTCAACTGAGAGGATCATTGCTGAGGCTAGGCAAGGCTGATAAGATATTGAGGCGAGTGATAAGGAATTTGATCTGATACTGAGGGTGGTCAGATCAAGGGTGAGGTATGTTTTCTAAACTGAACTAGCAGATTCTGGCTTAGATTGGACTAAATGGGCAGGCGCCCCGGGATAAATACATGGCCCAAAGTTGGCAGTGCATTAATGAACTACTGCTGCATAACAAATTACCCCAAACTAACAGCTTAGATTGGACTAAATGGGCAGGCGCCTGGGATAAAGACATGGCACAAAGTTGGCAGTGCATTAATGAACTACTGGTACATGACAAATTACCCAAACTAACAGCTTAAAACAATATTATCTCATACTGCTGCTGAAAGGAATCCAGGAGTAATTCAGTTGAGTGTTCTGGCTCAGGGTTTCATGAGATTGTCGTCATCTGAAGCCTTGACACGGGCTGGTGGATTTCCTTCCAAGATGGCTTACTCACATAGCTGTTGAAACCAGTTTCTTTGCTGGCTGTTGGGAGGAAGCCTCAGTTCTTTCCCATGGGCCCCTCTACTGGGTTACATGAGTGTTGTCAAGATACTACTAAGCTGGCTTCTAGAGTGATCCAAGAGGATGAGCAAGGAGGCTGCAGTGTCTTTTATGACCTAGTCTCAGACACTTCATTTTCATTTCTACAATATTCTAACATTAGAAGTGAGCCACTAAGTCCAGCCCACATGTGAAGGGGAGTATAAACATCCACCCTTGAAAGAAAGGACTTGTGGACATCCTTTAAAACCACGTGGTACACACATGGCCACAAAATTGTTTACATACTTGTATGTCCAAAATGCATTTTCCTGCCAATGCTTTCAAATAATTTATCCATTATAGCATTAACTTGTAGTTCAGGACCTTGTCATCTAAGTCAGTTTCAGATATGGATCAGGGTCTACTTGTGCAATATCTCAAGTGTTCAGTCGCTCAGTTGTTTTCTAATCTTTGCGACCCGATGGACTGCAGCACGCCAGGCTTCCCTGTCCACCATCAACTCCAGGAGCTTGCTCAAACTCAAGTCCATTGAGTTGGTGATGCCATCCAACCATCTCATCCTCTGCCGTCCCCTTCTCCTGCCTTCAATATTTCCCCCATTAGGCTCTTTTCCAATGGGTCAGTTCTTCACATCAGGTAGCCAAAGTATTGGAACTGCAGCTTCAGCATCAGTCCTTCCAATGAATATGCAGGACTGATTTACTTTAGGATTGCCTGGTTTCATCTCCTTGTAGTCCACTAGACTCTCAAGTCTTCTCCAACACATCAGATCAAATTATACAAGTGTAGTTCCTCTAGACCTGATGATCTGTAAACAAAAGAGATGAATTATTCTGCTCACTTTCACAGCCAACATACAGTGCTGGGTCAGGCATAGATAACCTTTATAGACACTCCTGTTCCAGAAAGGGGAGGGGAGTGGGAGTCAATAGTAGCAGTTCTGAAATCCCACGGGTTCTTTTTGGCAGTCCTTTGATTAGCATTTAAGGCCTGGAAACCTCCTAGGCTTCAGTCTCTGAATTTTTAATTCTGCCCTCTGACATGATTCCATTGCAGGAAAGGTGGGTAGTATATGGTTACAGTGAAACAGTCTCCCTAGCCTGCTTCCTGCTTGTCAAAGGTAGAAGTCCAGAGCTCTCTTATTTTGTACTATTGCTGGTCCTTTCAGTCCAAGCTGAACTTAAATATGTTATCTTAAAATCTTGGTATGTCTCCTGATAATCTTACTGGTTTTCATGGTAAAGCACTCCACCCGAAAGCCACAATCACACATGTTTTCATAAAAAGTCCTTCTCTGTCTTGGTTTTCTGCTGAGATAGCTGAGGGATAACACCCTGAAACTTGGTAGAAATCTTATTGTTTGACTGAAATGATCTCTGAGTGACACCCCTAAACTCTTTGGAGGGCATTGGCCTGCCTAAATAATGCCATGAAGCATCCCCTTCCAGCTTTCTGAGGCTTAACAAAGAATTTTACAGTCACACTCATCTTTAGACAACCTTTATTTAAAAAAAAATAATAAGAAGAATGACCTATACGTGATGTAAATGTTATATTTAGACCATCTTATATCAATGCCTTGTATATGACCTTGCTTCAGAGCCATTAATTTTCGCATCTTCTGTCATCTTAAAAGACTGGAAAATTTCCAAATCAGCAAGTTCTGTCTTATTTTTAAATAGTCTTTCTCATATTTATTTATTTATTCATTTAATTTCCCTTCATATTTTACTATAGGCAGCAAGAAACCAGGAAGCACTTTTGGCTGTTTGGCTGGAATTCTCCTTGGCTAGATATCTCAATAAATAAGATACAGTTTCTCCTTCCAGGTCATTAGGTACATTTTCTACTTTTCATAAACTGCAGGTGTAGTGGCCTTTCCTCTGCCCACTCTCCAGGCTCTTTCCCCTGCCTCTCTTTTCTGCCAGGCATCCAGGGTGCACCACTGTGATTCCACTTAGAACTTGTTTGCTCAGTGAGATAACGGGGATTGATTCCCTGGCTTCAGTCCTTCTGCTGGCCAGAGTCTATGTACCTTCCCCTAAGACCTTCATGTTTTCGCTATCCAACTTCCATCACCTGGCTAGATCAATTCCGACAGCTCATACTCACAAATGTACTGGCAGGGAACTCTATGTGCACACATGTGTGTGTACACAGTAACATCCCTGAGAGGAAACTTGCACATATGCAGAAATACAAGCTTTCTTCTCCAGGAACATGAATTTTGGTAAGCACCCAACTTTCTTTGTCCTCGTTGTTTTCTTTCACTTGCTCATTAATCATGTCACTTTGCACTTCTAACTCTGTGCTGCTACTGCTGGTAAGTCACTTCAGTCATGTCCAACTCTGTGTGACCCCATAGACGGCAGCCCACCAGGCTCCCCAGTTCCTGGGATTCTCCAGGCAAGAACACTAGAGTGGGTTGCCATTTCCTTCTCCAATGCATGAAAATGAAAATTGAAAGAGAAGTTGCTCAGTCGTGTCCGACTCTTCTCGACCCCAAGGACTTCAGCCTAACAGGCTCCTGCGTCCATGGGAATTCCCAGCCAAGAGTACTGGAGTTGGGTGCCATTGCCTTCTCCATCTAACTCTGTGACTTATCCTCAAAGGTTTCAAAATCTTGACATTTGCTTATGACAGGGATCGACCTGCAGCGCTCGCCATGAACAGCTGTATGACATGCGTGTGTGTTCTGCATTCTCCCATCACCTTGGACAGCTTCACAGTACCAGTCTCTACGTTGGCCTGATCCATTGCCTGTGCATTCCTTCAGGGGACCAGAAAACAAGGACCTCTGGGCTCAGCTGACTTGGAGAATCGCTTTCTCGGTGTGCACCTACCTAGGTCATTTCTTGTCAATGTTGTGGCCCTCTTGCTAGCTTACCACCCGCTATGGCCCACAACATTGTGAGTGAGGCTCTCTGTTCTTCCTATCAGTGTAGCTTTCTATGTGCACCTATATACCTGTGCCACCAAGTGCTATGTCCATATAGCAGAAAAAGGCCAAAGAGACGCCTGAGCCTCCAAGAGCCCCAAGAGACTGTGATAGGCCTGGGTCTGAGCCAATGTTGTGAAGAAGATGCTCATGGATACAGGGTCTCTTCCAATACAAAGAATGGAACCTGAGGCCATAAAGGTAAGGTGGCCTCGCTACACGTCTTCCCTTCTGTTTAACACTTCCCATGCACACGGAGTCCCCGAACAGATGATGCCCTGGAAAACCTTCCCTTTCTGGGACCACAGCTAATGCCTCCCTTGGGAAGAAAGAAGCTTTCTATCTCAAATGCACCAAGAGGGCTTGAAACACCCAAGCCACAGTGATTTGCTAAATGCCAAAACTCTCAGTTGCTCTCAGGCCCAGGTAGCACTCCCTACAGGCACGCATCTCTGATTGCCTACACAGCCCACGTGCCAAGGAAGCCAGTCCCCAGTTAGGCCCGGGGGCATCCAAGATGGTCACCTGGAAGGCAGCTTCCTTCTGAGTGTCACCGGGTGCAGATCCCCTACGACAAAATCAGAGCTTTTGCTCCAGCAAGACTTCCAGAATCCTCTCTCAGATGCAGACACACACTATTGCCTCTCAGGCCCCCAGAGTCAGAGGCAAGACCCCAGAGGAAAGAAGGAGTTCACGTCAGGACTTATAGTACACACCATGGTGTATCTTTGGTAGGACAGCTATTGCCTAGACCCTGGACCCTGAAAACCAGCAGGCCTCTAACTGCCCCCAGGGGCTTCCCTGTATCCCACTCTCCTGAGGTCCCTTGGGACATGCAATTAGCTCACCTTCCTTGCTCCCTCCCCGTTTCCTCCCTCACAGGCTCATCCGGGGAGAGGGTCAGACACTTACACCCCCTTTCGCTTTCCTTGCCTTTCTGCACTGCCAGGGAGGCAGGCTAGAAGTGCCTGTAGGCATGCCACACACACACCCTGTCTCTCCTAGGATGCCTGTGGTTTTGCAGGTACAGCTTACTTTAGCATGTCTCGCGTTTTGTGTCGCAGTTTGTGCCACTCTCAGGGAGGGAGTGTGCTGGCTGATGGGCTGCTCCTGGGCAGCACTGGCCCAGGACCTTCCCAGTTTTCCTTCTCACATGTGTGGAACAAGTCTCCAGTGCAGCAGGCAATCTATGCCCTTCTTCTTCAGGTATCTGCTCAACTCGGCAGGACCTTAGCCTCCTCGCCATCCTGGGTCTTGCCATAACCACGTCCACCATTTCAATAGGCCGGCCACGGCCCCCTAGACTGAAGGCCCCACAGGCAGGGGTTTCAAAGCCCCACCCCACCTGATTGGCCCTTTGTGAATCCTCAGACCATGCACCCCCTCTTCCTAGTCCAAACACACCCAACAACATAGTAGTAATGGTGAGTGTGTTTTGTAATTGGCCTAATTGCAGATATCTGGAGCCATGGTCTGGAGTTATCACTAGCCATCCTTTTCTTGTTCCCACCCTGGACAGGGTCACTGCAGAGATCCAGTGACAAACCACCTTCAGACTGGGGACGCTCCTGCCTCCTCTTATGGTTGCTCAGCACCTTGTCTCCTGTAGCCTTCATCTCTGCATCTGCTCTGGGCCACACACACACACACACACACACACACACACACACACACACACATACACAAACATATAAACACAGCCGACACAAGCACATGCATGTGTACACACACATGCTCAGCATGGGACACAAACACAAACAAGGTACACAGGTGTTTCAGAAGGTTAACACAACTGAGTCCTGCAATGTCGGAGATGGTGACAGTAGGCACCATGTCCTGCCCTTGGAGCTCCCTGTCCACCTTCCCCGAACTCTTCTGTATTTTCCCAAGGCAGCTTGAAGCTGCTTCCAGCGCAGCATGTGTGGTGGTGGTGAGATGCCGAGTGGTGAATGTGGAAATTCACAGAAGATCCCAAAGTCAGCACACAGGTGCACTGGGACCCTGGAGTAACAGGAGTAACAGTAACAGGAGCCAGGGGATGGCAGGACCCATGGAAGAATGATTCTGAAAAAAAAAAAAAAAAAAAAAACTTAATTCACCCTCCCTCTAATAGTATCACCTGGACTTTGTCACTGCAACCACAGCTGATTTGAGGTACACTTGCTTCACTCACGGACACACCGAATCCCCAAATCCGCAGTCTCAGGAGGTCACTTGCACATGCACCACCCAAATTCAGGCTCCAAAGCCAGCTTGCATGAGTCTGAGCATCCCCATTTGGGAAAGGACAGTGTCCTAGATACTACACGACTGTCCCTTCAGGGCCCACCTCCACACCTCCTCTCCACATATGTTTCTGTCACTTATGCTCATGGAAGAACCTTCCTCCCCAGGGTACTACTTCAGGGGATCATCCCACACATCTTTGCTGATGATCTGCTGGCAAAATGAGTAAGGTGAGCCAGCAACCAAGAATTCCATAATCAATCGTTAACTGTGCAGGTCTCAAACCACCACACCTCAGCAATCCTGTTCGATTCTAGGCAGTTTTGGCCTGACAACCAGCTCAGAAAATTAAGGCTCCTAGTGTACAGCCTGTGGCTGGGTGCTCCCCATTCGAAGCCCCAGAATCAGTCGACAGGAGTGGAATGATGTGCCCTATACCCTGCAGAAGACAGGGGAGATGGGTGCGGATCCCACACCCTTGCATACCCACACTCTTCACCCTGGGAGCCATGTTTTACCAACGATGTCAAGGTAACTATACTTAGTGATCACTGTGCTCAAGAAGTAGGGTTGGTCCTGAATGGAGAAGATCACCTTGCAGGGGGAACATGGATGGCTCTGCAACTGCACCTGCCAGGGTAGGGAGGAGGGAAAAGTTTTCTGCACCTCCTCCTCCTCCTGAGCAGCGGACTCCAAGGGCAGCAGAAAGGATAAAGCTATGGCCCACAAGCAAGGGATGCCCTGGATGATGGCGCTCCTCCGAGCCAAGTCAGGCTTCCTCCTCTGATGGTTCTTGCGCATGAACTGAAAGTAGGCCCTGCAGTTTTTCTCATGCTCAGACCTCAGTTCCACCTTCATGGCGGCCAGTTCCTGCAGTGCATCTTGCCCCAGAAGCTCAGTTGATCTCCTGGGCCTTTCCTGGCCCTGCTCCTCCATCATCTTCTCTTCAGCTCCTGGGAGGACCCCTATTGCTGCTCTTCATCTGCCACAACCTCCACCTCCTCCATGATGTCTTCTGCAGGCAGCTGGAACCCCCGCCCGATCCCTGCCGCATCTCCGTCCACCAGGGGCTCACTGTCGTCCACTGCCTCCAACCTGAAGAGGGTGGTCTCTTTGCCTGGCATTACAACTAGTGGCTCCAAGGTCCCAGCCGCGCAAAGCATCAGGATGGCAGGCCACAGGCCCCAGCACCCTGAGCACCAGGGCTTACAACTAAGATGGTCTGGGGTCCCAGGACACTCCTGCATTCCTCTGACCGCCTCCCACACTCCTCTTGGCCCTGGTCGCAAGCCCAGGCTGGGGCAGATACGAAGGGATGGGTCATAATAGCACAACAAGTGGTGCACAAATGTGGCTCAGGCTGCAGTAATCCTGTGGGACCCACTAGCTCTTTGGGGGCAGGGAGTGAGGGGGATGGTAGGGAGATGGGAGCTCGTGTGTGTGGGGTGGCCTTAGGCTGAAGAATGGGTTGGAAGACAGCACAGGACATGGTGGACAGGCTCTGGGGATATCAGCCAAATAGGCGGGGCCCTAGGCGGTGAGCCACTCTCGAGCTGCTGGCCAAAAATTAGTGCAAAGCCTGAGAGCGTGGTGGGTGGCACCCTTACGGACACATCCCTAGACCAGATGGCATCTTCGACGGTTCCTGGTCTGCAGCCCACCCACGTGGCATATTCTGCTCCAGGGAGGTAGTGGGTTTTGCATCTGCTGCTAGCCCAGGCACAGTCATTGACCAGGCTCTGGAAATTCCAACCACAGGTTCCTGCTCCACAGTCCAAACAGCAAACTCCTGTGTCCCTCGGGCCCGTCAATAACTGGGAACTCTCCCTGAGTATCAAAGGATAAGCAGGGGCACCACGTGCCTGGATACTTTAATCCATGGGATAGAGAACCTGTTCCTGTCTGGATGCTAGGGAAGTAGGGAAAAACCCCACTGTTTGCTACAGTTGATCTCCACTGTTCAGGGACACCAGAGCCTTAGGGTACAGAGCTTAATCTGTGTCTCTTTATCTCTGCTTCTGGCATAGCACTATTTTGGGCAATCCTTCTATGTGTGTACCAAGGGCTGGTGTCTGTGTGTCTCCATCTCTCCACGTGGCGCTGTTGCTGTCTGGCACACTCTGGATACCAGTGCTCATATGAGAAGCTTATCCATGGCGTGAAGGCAAGCCCTTCTCCTCCTTAGTGAGTTGCACCAATGGGAGATCCGATTTTAGTCCACGCGTTCAGATAGTTCTTTCTCAAACTTGAAAGCTAACAGTGGGTGGTCACTGCTGAACTGCAGAAGGGGCCTGGCGACCCTCCTTCCATTGCTGGACAGATATGAATGCTGCACAGGCCTGAAGTGGCTTGGCCACACTTTGCACAGATGGAGAAATGAGGCATGCTCTCCTGGCATAAGGGAACTCCCTGAACATTACTCGAATACCTGCCAGGGAGACAGTAAGGACAGCTCCCCTATGACTTCCACGACCCACCGGTGCCAGAGACATGCACGTCTGCCCATGTACGCTATTGAGGCCCTTTCAACGTGTGCCAGGGTCCAGCCCCAGCACCATCCAGGGATACCCTCAGGAAAAACGGTGCCAGCAAGAGAAAAGTAAAGGAGAGAAAAAGAGGCTGATATTCCCTGGTTTACGCAGAAAGCCAATGAAGCCCCTGACACGGGACTTGCTCTGTTCACAGAGGCCACAGGCGCCCTCTGAATGGAGCGAAGATGCAAAGTGCCTTCTCGATTGGGTTTTAGAAGCCCTGGCAAAAAAAGTGAACTCAGAGAGCCTCTGGGCTCAAGTGAATCTGCCTGAGAAAAAGAGAGAAATAGAAAGAAACAATGTCACCGGGAGACCCAGCTTAGGTGAAACGGGTCTGCAGCTTTATTTTCAAAAGGGGCTTTTATACCCTGAGTTACACATTTCCAGGAGTGAAAGATACAAAGTCATGCAGAATCAGCTCAACACTCCATCAGTTTTACCTTTATCGAAACCAGGACATTTTCTGCATAACTTTCCCCCAAAAAGGGTCTTATGTTATGTACATTATCTTCTGGCCCTGTGACCTGTTAACATTTTGTGACTCTTTCTTGATAAAGGTTGGTCAACCTGAAAACCTGCTTTCCCTTTATCTTTCCAGTCTGCAGTCCCCCTCAGGAAACAGAGTTACATTCTCATGGAGCAAAGGTGCAGTGGATTACAACAAAGAAAGTACTTATTAACTCAAGAGTCTTATGTTGCTAATACCAAGTCTACTGCTTGTTTTTCTTGCATACCAACTATACTAGCTAATGCACTTACAGGTGCACATTGGGTAAAGGACAAGGAAACTCGATAGCAAACATTGCCTCAACAATGCAGTGTTATTCTAATAAAGCTTTTCTTTTTTATCACTCGATGGTTATGCTTGGGGTGTTGTGAACAATCATGTGCATTAGTTACAAGAGTGTGGATAAAACTGCCAAGCAAGCTAAAATAGTAACAGAGGGGTTAGATTTAAAATGTTCCTTTCAATCCCAGGAGACTTATTAACTAGAGCCCTAAGTTGGTTTTCTTCAGAGAAAGGTGGTTGGAGAGAACCCCCTGTTAATGTCAAAAGAATTGGTGAAAGGCATAATATAGTAAACAGTAGAGAGACAGATTTTGGTTTTGGAGCAGATGCTCGAGCAGGTCCAGGGAATCCCTTGACTTCTGATCCGCCTTTGCCTGTCAGGTCTTCTCCTGGCTCCTGGCATCTTTCCTTTTTTTATTTTTTTAAAACAGCCAGATGTAATTCAGTCACGAGCTTCTGAGTGCTCTGTCCAAGAGTTCTGACAATACAAGGAAGAATAATTATGAGAAGCAGAATTAGAGTGGCCACGGCAGCGTAGCTAAAAATAGTAGACAGAATGTTTTTTTCCTGAAATAAGGTTCAAAAATATAAGAAAAAAGGTCATTTGCTGCTCCTGAGGTGGAAAAATCCAATGGGAATGTTCCATGGTCTTTATCTGAGTGTGAAGTTTGCCTAAATCTAAACTAATGCTGGAGCTATTCCATACCCCCGAAATATGATTTCTAATTTTCTCCCAGTTATAATCTGTCTCGTTTACTTTCATGGGTGTTACACAAATCCACCAGTAGTCGGCATGACAGGACAGTGACAGGTTTACTTTTAATGCCTGTAATTCAGTCCCAATATGCATTACTGCTTCCTCCAGGGCATCTACCTCCATTTCTAGTTTCCTATCTATAACTTCCTGCCAAAGCTAAAGAGCCATTTTTAGACATGAACGTGAACGAGAACGTGACCGTGAAGTCACACAGTCGTGTCCGACTCTTTGCGACCCCATGGACTGTAGCCTACCGGGCTCCTCTGTCCATGGGATTTTCCAGGCAATTTTAGACATAGTATTAACATATTGAGCAGTATGCACTTTTTGAGTCAATGATATTGCCGCCACAGTGACAGAGGTAATTGCAGTTATTAAAGCTGATATTCTCAAGAAAAGCAAGCTCACAAACAGTCATGATCACATCAAATCTTGTAATTGTTGCAGCACAGCAAGACCACAGTTATCATACCAATAAGTGAGTGCAGTCACAGGCACCATAAGATAGGGTGGACTTCGCAACACTGCAAAGGAACAAACGTTATATTGAGGGTTCACACAAGATGAGAGCGTACATTGTTCACAAGATACTATGTTAGGTCCACCTGAATAATTTATTTGTATATTAAGTCCTTTGGAGTCATTAGTGAAGAGAAAAACATAGGGAGAGGGTAGGCAAGCTAAAATAAAATAAGTAGACTCATTTTTTGGTCGGGATAGGGTTACGTCAATTTGCCAGAGAGCATTAGGCCTAAGGCCTCGGAGATTTACTCCTAACAGTGGAGATGGATTAAATATTGGGAAATTTGGACATAACTTTACCATTTGTCTAGCTGTTTCTTTTAGGGATATGAAATTCATACCTTAAACCAGTTGCATTTTGATGGTGACTTTTGTGAGAAGTTTTGGCTTTGTCCATCTTTTTCTGTAAGTTTAAAGCAATTACTTTAGTCAATGCATCTGCCAAAGCATTTCCTTCATGTAAAGGGCCAGACAAGCCAGAATGGGCTCTAATATGTCCCACAAAGTATTTCTTATCTCTGTGTTTAATCTCTTTCTGTAAACCAGATAACAAGGAGAATATAGTAGTTTTATTTTGGGGGGATATTAGCGGTCTCTATATGAGGAATCAACCCTACAGTATATCGGGAGTCAGTCAAAAAATTGAAGGTGTGGTCTCTTAAATGTTGAAGAGCCCAAATAACTGTTCATAACTCAGCTCTCTGGGCAGATGTCACTTCAGTTACCTGAACATGGGATATTTTATCAATAATTGTGACTGCTTTAACATTAGAGGAATCATCTGTGAAAACTAAAATTGTCCCTTCTAAAGGTGGAAGTCCAGCAATGCAAGAGACGTCTGCTCCAGTATCTAACAGCCCTATTTCATTTCCTTGAATTAAAAGGTCTTTTGAAGGCCGAGAAGCTGTAATTTCCTGAACCCAAAAAGCTAGATTACTAGATCCAAATACTCTGTGGCCCCTAGCTTGAGAAGTTTTTTTTTTTTTTTTTTCCTTTCTGATAATAACTTAAAAGCAAAAGCTGTGCTATTCTTTGACCTTTATTAATTTGCACAGTTTTGGTAAGTGGCAAGATCAAAACTTAAATTTCCCCAATATAATCAGAATCTACTACAACAGGCACCAGTGAAATTCCTCGAAAAGAAAGCGAGCTACGCCCAAACACTAATCCTACAATACCCTCAGGTAGGGGGACAGCCACTCCCATTGGAATTGGAGTAACAGGCATGTCCGGAGTTAATATTGTTGTTAAATCCCCTTACCATTCCACTTCTCTCCTAGCCTGCGTGAGGCCCCCCTGAGGGTTTTCTCCAAGGAGCATGCTCTGCATATTGTGTATGTGTCTGCTTTAAAAGTTCTGTTGTGCAAAAAACTTTTTATCTTCTTCAGCCTTAGGCAACACCTTTGGAGGCTTTGGGAGGCGCAAATGGAAGTGGCGGCAGTCACCTTAAATCAGAAAGTGGTGGATAAGTTTTTAAAGGTTTGTGCAGAGGGGGAGGGGGCTCACCAGGGCGCCTGACCATAGGATCCTGTAAGCCCCCTCCTTCCTCGGGAGGTAGAGCACAGTCTGTCTCCTTTTTGTTCTTCAATGGCAGAAAATATGATCTGCGCAAAAGTGGAGACCCACCACCGACCACTATAGCCTCGCCCATAGGCTGTCTAACAGCCTCATGACAAGGGTCCAGGACATTTCTAATCATATTTCACAGAGCAAAGCATCTACAGGAACATTTTCTGGCCCATGCAAAGTATAAAACAATGTAGAAATTTAGACAGTTTTCCTGTGCTTTTTTTAATGTCTCTATGGGCTAACATGTGAAGTAGTACTTCAATAAACATTTGTCTATTCTTAGATGCAGAGAAACCTATTTTTCTAGAGAATATTCTTATTCATTCTGTACCCTCTTCACCCTGCTGGCAGTTAGGCAGGTACAATCCTAACCGCCCCACATTACGGTCTCAAATTATTTACCCTTCAGATTTATGAGCAGGATCTAAAGCGTCCTTAATCATATTCCAAAGAGAAAGGGTGTCAGTGGTTACTTTTTCTGGGCAATGCAAAAGTGTAATAAGATTTTACCTGTTTCCCTACATTTTCCCAGGTATCTAGGTTACCAGTGCCCTCTTCTGGAAACCAAACACATTGCTCTTGTACAAACGTAAAAAATGATTGAATACTAACCTTAACTTTAATTCCTCTTTTATTTAACAATTGCAAGATTACTCCTATAAAGAGCTGTCGTTCTTTTGATTCGTTGTTCCCCGTGTCAGTGATTTCTGTCTTCAAGGAAAGATTCAACACTACCCACTCTTCCTCACACTACCTATCGTATGCAAGGGGGTTTGCAGCACCCTAAGTGGGACCCTGGCTGTTCCAAAAACTGGACAATGGGGAGACTTACCTTCAGGTTCCTGTTCTGGGTGCCATTTGCCAGGGTCCAGCCCCAGCAGGATTTAGGGATACTCTCAGGATGAACGGCGTTGGCAAGAGAGAAAGTAAAGGAGAGCAAAAGAGGCTGATATTCCTTAGTTTACACAGAAAGCCAATAAAGCCCCTAACACAGCACTCGCTCTGTTCATGGAGGCCACAGGCGCACTCTCGATGGAGCGAAGACGCAGAGCACCTTCTAGATTGGGTCTTAGAAGCCCGGGCAAAAAAGTTAACACAGAGAGCCGTTGTGCTCTAGGGAATCTGGCTGATAGAGAGAGAGAGAGAGAGAGAGAGAGAGAGAGAGAGAGAGAGAGAGAGAGAGAGAGAGAGAGAGAGAGAATGACACGGGGAGACCCAGCTTAGGTGAAACGGGTCTGCAGCTTTATTTTCAAAAGGGGCTTTTATACCCTGAGTTACACATTTCCAGAAGTGAAAGATACAAAGTCATGCAGAATAAGCTCAACATTCCATCAGTTTTACCTTTATCGAAACCAGGACATTTTTTGCAAAGCTTTTCACAAACAAGGGTCTTATGTTATGTACACTATCTTCTGGCTCTGTGGCCTGTTAACATTTTGCAACTCTTTCTTGATAAATGTTGGTCAACCTCAAAACCTGCTTTCCCTTTATCTTTCCAGTCTGCAGTCCCCCTCAGGAAACAGAGTTACATTCTTTCCCCCTCAGGAAACAGAGTTACATTCTTATGGAGCAAAGGTGCAGTGGGTTACAAGAAAGAACAAACTTATTAACTCAAGAGTCTTATGTTGCTAATACCAAGGCTACTGCTTGTTTTTCTTGCATTCCAATATATTAGCTAATGCACTCCCAGGTGCAAATTGGGTAAAGGACAAGGAAACTCAGAAGGAAACATTGGCTCAACAATGCAGTATTATTCTAATAATGCTGTTTTATCACTCAAAGGTTATACTTGGGTTTTGTTGTGAACAATCATGTGCGTTAAATACAAGAGTATGAATAGACCTGCCAAGCAAGCTAAAATAGTAACAGAGGGGTTAGAATTAAAATGTTCCTTTCAAGCCCAGGAGACTTATTAACTAGAGCCTTAAGTTGATTTTCTTCAGAGAATGATTGTCAGGGAGAGCACCCTGTTAATGTCAGAAGAACTGATGAAAGGCATACTATAGTAAACAGTAGACAGACAGATTTTGGTTTGGGGGCAGATGCTTGAGCAGGTCCAGGGAATCCCTCGAGTCCTGATCCGCCTTTGCCTGTCAGATATTCTCTGCATGACTTTTGTCATGCATGGGGTCTCCCGTGGTGGCTCCCAGCAAATGCGATTCTGTTCTCCATGTGAGAACACACCCAAGCCTGCCTTGTCGCCCAAGGCTGTGGGGAGGGAAGCAATAAGAGGATCAAGCTAAGCCATCCATCCTATAGTCCTGATACCCAATATATGTGTTCTGCAAAGAGTACAATTAGTAATATTTCAAACTGGAAGACTCTGCAGGTAGCAGGTCCTTATGCTACAGTTCTGGTCCATCACTGAAAACACAGGAAAAAGGCAAACCTTGCCCATGCTCTTGGCAAGGTCAGGGAAAGTATGCCTGGCACTTCAGAAGGACAGAAAGACCCTTGTAGCCGGGTGGTCAAGGGGTTGTGTGGTCACCCACTTTGGTTTCTGTGTCTGGGGTTGCTGCCTGTTCTGTGTCTTGGAACCTCTGAACTCTCACTGGTCGCCCACAGGCACTTTCCTCCTGCCTCTCCTTTCTGACAGGCATCCTTGGTGCACCATTCTGACTCCACTTAGAACTTGCTCTCTCAGTGAGATAACAGGAACTGTTATCAGTGCTTCTGCTGGCTGGAGTCTAGGTGGAGTCTTTCCCTATGACGTTCATGCTTTGCTATTCAACTCCCATTACCTGGTTAGGTCACTTGCGGCAGCTCATACTCATAAGCGTACTGGCAGGTGGTCCTGCATGTGCATGTGCATGTACACAGTAACATCCCTGAGAGGAAACTTGCACATATGCAGAAGTACACGCTCTCTTCTCCAGGAACATGAACTTTGGTAAGCACCCAACTTTCTTTGTCCTGGTTATTTTCTTTCACTTGCTCATCTCAGGTTGCACTTCTGCCTCTGTAACTTAGCACCAAGAGTGTTTGAACCACCCAGACTTCACTGATTTACTAAATGCCAAGACTCCCTTTCAGTTGCTCTCCTTAGGCCCAGAGCGGTCTTCATACAATCAGGTATACCTGCTTGCCTACACAGCCGAAGTGCCAATGAAGCCTGTCCCTGGTTGGGCCCAAAGACATCCAAGACAGTCACCTGGAAAGCAGGGTCCCTCTGAGTGTCACCTGGTGCAAATCCCCTATGACAAAATCAGAGAATCTGCTCCAGGGAGAGAGCCAGAATCCTCCCTCAGATGCAGACGCACACCTTTGCCCCTCTAAACCCCACAGCGAGGGGCATGACCCCAGAGAAAAGAAGGAATTCAAGTCAGGACTTTCAACACACACCATGGGGTATCTCTGGCAGGACAGCTGTTGCCTAGACCCTGGACCCTGAAAACTAGCAGGCTTCAAATTGCCCCCAGGGGCTTCCCCGTCTCCTACTCTCCCGAGTTCCCTTGGGACATGCAATAAGCCCACCATCCTTGCTTCCTCCCTCTTCCCTCCCTCACAGGCACATCCCAGCAGAGGGCCACACACGTACACTCACCTCTGCACTTTCTTTGCCTACCTGCACTGCCAGGGAGGATGGAAGTGCCTGGAGGCATGCCATGCTCACACCCTGTCTCTCCTAGGATGCCTGTCGTTTTGCACGGATAGCCTACCTTAGCTTATCTTGCATTTTGTGTCATATCATGTCAGTGTGTGCCACCCTCATGGAGACAGCATGCTGGCTTTTGGGCTGATCCTGGGCAGCACAGGCCCAGGACTTTTCCAGTTCTCCTTACATGTGTGGAACAAGTTTCCAGTGCAGCAGACAATCTGTGGCTCTTTCTCCTTCAGGTCTCTGCCCTTTTCTGCAGGACCTTAGCCTCCTCACCATCCCAGTCCTGCCATAGCCACATCCACCATTTCCAAAGGCCTGCCCATGTGACCGTGGACTGAGGGCTCTACAGCCAGTGGTTTCAAAGCCCTACCCCACCTGATTTTCCTGGGTGAATCCTCAGACCATGCACTCCCTCTTCCCAGTCCAAAACACACACAGCAACATGGTAGAAATGATGAGCTTGTTTTTGTATTTGGTCTAATTGCAGATTTCTGGAGCCATGGTCTGGCGTTATCACTGGCGATCCTTTCCTCGTTCCCATCCTGTACAGGGTACTGCAGAGATACGGCGACCAACCACCCTTAGACTGGGGACGCCTCGTGCCTCCTCTTTTGGTTGCTCAGCACCTCCTCTCCTGTCGCCTTCATCTCTGTGTCTGCCCTGGGCCAGACACACACTCACACAAACACACACACACAAACACAGCCGACACAAGCACACACATGTATACACACAAATGCTCGGCACAGGAACACAAATGCAATCAGGAAACACAGGTGTTTCAGAAGCCCGTGTTCCCTGATTTTGTTTGTGTCTCTGTGCCGAGCATGTGTGTGTATACACGCATGTGCTCACATCGGCTGTGTTTGTGAGTGTGTGTATGTGTTTGTGTGTGTGGCCCAGGAAGACGCAGATATGAAGGTGACAGGAGAGGAGGTGACGAGTTACCATAAGTGGAAGCATGAGGCGTCCCTAGTCTAACGGTTGGTGGTCTCTGCAATGTCAGAGATGTAGTCGGTATGCACCATGCCCTGCCCTTGTGGCTCCCTGTTCACCTCCTCCAGGAGCTCTTCCCTGTTTACCTCCTCCACGAGCTCTTCCCTGTTCACCTCCTCCACGAGCTCTTCCATATTTTCCCAAGGTAGCCTGAAGCTACTTCCAGCGCAGCATGTGTGATGCTTGTGAGCCACCAAGTGGTGCATGTGGAAATTCACAGAAGATCCCAAAGTCAGCACACAGGTGCACTGGGATCCCAGAGAGGATGCCCTTTCAATGATAGACCTTCCCAAGTTAAGGGGCGGGAATGAAGGCCCCAGGCAATGTCAAACTCAGTGAGCAACAGGAGGCCGGGTGATGGGAGGACCCACAGCAGGATTATTCTGAAAAAGATACTTAATTCACCCTGCCTCTAGTAGTACCACCTAGGAGTCTCATGCTGCAACCACAGCTGATTTGAGGGACACTTGTTTCACTCACGGACACATTGAATGCCCAGACCCAAGTCTCAGCAGGCCACCTGCTACATGCATAGCTCAAATCCATGCTCCTCAGCCAGCTTGCATGAGCCTGATCATCCCCATTTGCGAAAGGACAGTGTCACGGCTCCAACACAGTTGTCCCTTCACAGCCCACCTCCAGACCCTTTACCACATGTGTTTCTGTCAGTTACCACTCATGGAAGAATCTTCCCTCCTGGGGTAGCACTTCAGGGGATCGTCCCACTCGTCTTAGCTGATGATCTGGTGGCAACACGAGGAATGTCACCTCTGGGCTGACCAGGACCCGAACCTTCCCATGAGCAGCCAAGAACTCCAACATCAATCATCAACTGTATGCAGGACCAAAACAACTCCACCTGAGCAATCCTGTTGATTCTGGGCAGTTGTGGCCTGACAACCAGTTGAGAAAGTTTAGGCTCCTGGTGACCAGCCTGTGGCTGGCTCCTCCCTGTTCAAAGTCCCAGAACCAATGGACTGGTGTGGAACAATGTGCCCTTTACCCTGCAGAAAGATAGGGGAGAAGGGTGCGAATCCCGCAGGTGAATCATCCACACCCTTTCATACTGACAGTCATCACCCAAGGAGCCACGTTTTACCAGTGATGTCAAGATAATACTCTTTAATGATCACTGTTGTTCAAGAAGTAAGGGTGGTCCCAAAAAGGAAATATCAGCTTGCTGTGGGACCAGAGATGGCTCGCACCTGTACCTGCTAGGATAGGGAGAAGGGAAAAGGTGCAAGCTTCTAGGGGCCTCAGCTTGCCTCCCATTAACAGCTTCCATGAAGCCTCTCCAAACTCTCCCAGTGTAGGAACATGGAAAACATGATCCTCCCACTCTCCACCAAGTCCCATACCCACCTGTCCTCAGTCTCCCTCATTGACCTTCAAGTCGATCATGTAGCTGAGAAAGTCTTTATCTTGGTCGCTGATGATGACAGAAACTTGAGGGTGGTTCATAATCTGCTTTAGGTCAAGGAGCCATTTAGGCCACATACTAGGCCAAGAAGATCCAGGAACAACAGTCCTAGTCTGGGGTGGAAGAAGGACACTGGAACAGGCATCGTCAAGGATGCTGGGCACTTCTGCTTGCCCAGCCACTACTGATGTCCTCAGGCCCTGCCATACCATCAGACACGCTCATGGCTCTGGGTTCCTTTTGGTGTACTGCATCTGAGGTGGTCTGCATTCCCCAAGCAGAGACTGTTTCTGATTGTTACTCTTCTCTAGACCTGTGTATGCTGGGTAGTGGCATGTCACTGCTTACATGGTTAGACATGCAGTCGTTGTAACACATCGTGTCTGAAAGCAAAGGTGTTGGTGTGTGTTTGCGTATGTGTATGTGTGTCTGTGTGTGTGTATGTGTGACTCCCATGTCTCAGTTATTTTCGGGATCATCCACATTTACAACAATAACTGTCTGCTGAGACTGCTCTGGTGTACTGTCTCTGGTCATTCCTGACTTAGAGGCCTCGGAGCTGTTCCTCCTCAGATGCAGGCCTGAAGTAGACACACAATGTCATGGCTTCGACACTCACAGGTGTGGCCCTGCCAGGACTCTATTCAGCTGTGCCTTTGAAGCCTGCGAATTGCCCAGTACCACACTTCCTTCAGGGTCCACCAGCACTCGCCCCCACCCCTCCTCCTGCTCCTGCCTCTGCACCTCCTTCTCCTCCTCCTAAGTAGACCCCAAGGAGCAGCAGAAAGGATGCCACTTTGTCCCAGAAGCCAGGGATGCCCTGGATGGTGGCGCTCCTCTGAGCCAAGTCCTCCTCTGATGGCTCTTCACATGAACCAAACATAGGCCCTGCGGTTTTTCTCATGCTAAGACGTCAGTTCCACTTGCAGGGCGGCCAGCGCCTGTAGCACATATAGCACCAGAAGCTCATTCAGGCCTTTCCTGGCCCTGCTCCTCCAACATCTTCTCCTCCAGCTCCTGGGAGGATCCCTGTTGCTGCTCCTCATCAGCTGAAACCTCTACCTCCTCCATGATGTCTTCCACAAGCAGCTGGAACACCCGCCTGATCCCCACCACATCTCCATCCACCAGGGCCCCGCCATCCTCTGCCACCTCCACCCTGAAGAGGGTGGCATCTTCGCCTGGTGTGACTACTGGTGGCTGCTAGGTCCCAGCTGTGCATAGCATCACAAGGGCAGGCTGCGGGGCCCCATCCCCCTGAACACCTGGGCTCACAACTAAGAAGGTCCAGGGTCCCAGGACGCTCCCGTCTTCCTATGACCACCTCTCACGCTCCTCTTGGCCCTGGCCATGACCCCTGGCTGTCAGAAGCGAAAGGACAGACATAATAGCACCAAAGCAAGTGGTGTGCAATGGAGGCCCAGTCTGCAGTAAACCTGTGGGGCCCGCTTGCTTTTTCGGGGTGGGGAGTGAGAGGCATGGTTGGGAGGCAGGGGCTGGTGTGTCTGGGGTGGCCTGAGGCTGAAGAAAGGGGTAGTGGACATCCCAGGACAGGCTGAACGGGCCCTGGGACATCACCCAAACAGGCAGGGCCCTAGGTTGTGAGCCACGCACAGGCTGCTGGCCCAAATCTAGACCAATGGCCAAAAGGGTAGTGGACGGCACCCTTATGGACATGCCCCTAGACTGGAGGGCATCTTCCCTGGTTCCTGGGCTCCAGCTCCACCACGTGGCCAGATTCTGCTCCAAGGAGCTAGCAGGTTTTGCATCTGCCGCTTCCCCGGGGGCTGTCATTGACCTGGATCTGGAAATTCCAACCACGGGTTCCTGCTCCGCAATCCGAAAAACACACTCCTGGGTCCCACAAGACCTTTAATAACCTTTAATAACTGGGCGTTCGCCCTGAGTATCCAAAAGATCCAGTGGCTGGATACTTTTCTCCATGGGACAGAGTACCTGTTGCTGTCCGGATGCTACGGGAGTAGGGAAAATCCCCACCATTTGCGTGTGTACACATTAACATCCCTGAGAGGAAACAGTTGATCTGCATTGTTCGGGGACACCAGAACCTTAGGGTACAGAGCTCGCTCTGTGTCTCTTTATCTCTGCTTCTGGCATAGCACTGTTTTGGGCTATCCTTCTGTGTGTGTACCAGGGCTGGTGTCTATGTAGTTCCATCTCTTTAGGTGATGCTGTTACCCTTTGCCACTGTCTGGACACCAGCACTCATATGAGAAGCTTATCCTTGGCGTGAAGGCAAGCCCTTCTCCTCCTGAGTGAGTTTCACTAACGGGAGATCAGACTCTTTTTTAATTTAAATTTATTTATTTTAAGTAGAGGCTAATTACTTTACAATATTATATTGGTTTTGCCATACATCAACATGAGTCCACCACGGGTGTACAAAATCAGACATTTTTAGTCCACACTTTCAGACAGTACTTTCTCAAACTTGAAAGCCAACAGTGGGCGGTCACTGCTGAACCTCAGAAGGGGCCGGTTTATCCTCCCTCCCTCACTGGACAGATGTGAACACTGCACAGGTCTGCAGCGTCTTGGCCACACTTTGCACAGAGGGAGAAATGGGGCATGCTCTGCTGGCATGAGGAAACTCCCTGAACCTTGTTCAAACGCCTACCAGTGAGATGCTAAGGACAACTCCCTGTTAAGTTCCAGGACTTCCTGGTGCCCGAGACATGCACGTCTGCCCATTTACCCTACCAAGGTCCTTTCAAAATGGTTCTGTTCTCCATGTAAGAACACGTACCAGCCTGCCCAATAGGCCAATCCTGTGGGGCCAGGAGCAGCAAGAGGATCAAGCTAATCCATCCATCCTATAGTCCTTACTCCCGATATATACCTTCTTCAAAGAGTACAAAGAGTGATTTTTCAAACTGGAAGACTATGCAGGTAGCAGGTGCTTATGCTGCAGTGCTGGTCCATTTCTGAAACCTCAAAAAAAGGCAAGGGGTGCTCATGCTCATGGCAAGGACAGGGAAAGAAAGCCCAGTGTTCTAGAAGGATAGAACGCCCTGGTAGCTGCATGTCCAAGGGGGCTGTGGGGTCACCCACTATGACCTCTGTGTATTGGAATTGCAGCCTGTTCTGTGTCTCGGATCCTCTGCACTCTCATTGGTCACCCCCAGGCACTTTCTTCCTGCCTCTCCTTTCTGCCAGGCATCCTGGGTGCACCACTGTGATTCCACTTAGAAGTTGCTCACTCAGTGAGATAACAGGGATTGGCAACCCGGCTCCAGTGCTTCTGATGGCCAGAGCATGTACCTTTCCCTATGGCTTTTATGTTTTCCCTATTCAACTTCTATCACCTGGTTAGGTCAGTTTCTACACCTCATACTCACAAGCATACTGTCAGGCGCTTTTCATGCATATATGCACACACATGCGTGTGTACACATTAACATCCCTGAGAGGAAACTTGCACATATACAGACATACAAACTTTCTTCTCCAGGAACATCAATTTTGGTAAGCACCTGACTTTCTTTGTCCTGATTATTTTCTTTCACTTTCTCATCGATCCTGTCAGGTTACACTTCTAACCCTTTGACTTAGCCTCAAAGGTCACAAAATTTTGGCATTTGCTCCTGACAAGGACCGATCTGCAGAGCTTCAGGCAGGGTTGGAAATGCTCGCCCTGGACAGCTGAATGAGTTCTGCCTGCATTCTACATTCTCCCATTACCTTGGACAGCTTCACAGTACCAGTCACACTGGCCTGATCCATTGCCTGTGCATTCTTTCAGGGGACCAGAAAACAAGGACGTCTGGGCTCAGCTGACTTGGAGAACTGCTTTCTCAGTGTGCCCCTTCTAAGTCATTCCTGGTCAAAACTGTGTCCCTATTGCTAGCCTACCACATCAACATTCTGAGTGAGGTCCCCTGTTCTTTCTACCTGTGTAGTTTTCTGTGTGCACCTGTCTACCTGTGCCTCCAAGCACTATCTCCCTTTAGCAGGAAAAGACCTGTGCCTCCAAGCACTATCTCCCTTTAGCAGGAAAAGGCCAAAGAGATGCCTGAGCCTCCCAGGGCCCCCAGAGTCTGTGAGAGACCTGGGTGTGATCCAATGTTGTGAAGAAGGTGCCCATAGATAGAGGGTCTCTTCTGAAACAAGGCATGAAACCCGAGACCATAATGGTAAGGTGGCATTCCTACAGGTGGTCCCTTCTGTTTATTCCTACCCAGACCCAGGAGTCCCCAAACAGATGATGATCTGGGAAAACCTGCCCTTTCTGGGCCCACAGCTCATGCCTCCCTTGGGCAGAAAGCAGCTTTTCTATCTCAAAAACACCAAGAGGGCTTGATTCCACCCAGGCCTCATTGATTTGCTAAATCAAATACTCTCTTTCATTGGGTTCATTAAGCCCAGGTAGGACTCCCTGGAGTCAGGCATCCCTGCTTACCTACACAGCCCACGTGCCAAGTTAGCCAGTCCTTGGTTGGCCACAGGGGCATCCAAGACGGTCACCTGGAATGCAGCTTCCTTCTGAGTGTCAGCTGGTGCAGATCCCCTACGACAAAATCAGAGATTATGCTCCAGAGAAACTGCCAAAATCCTCCCCCAGGTGCAAACACACACCTTTGCCCTCAGGTCCCCAAAGCCAGGGGAAAGACCCAGAGGAAAGAAGGAATTTATATCAGGACTTTCAGCACAAGCCATGGGGTATCTTTGGCAGGAGCGTTATTGCCTTTCCCCTGGACCCTGAAAACCAGCAGGCCCTACACTGCACCCAGGGGCTTCCCTGTCTCCCACTCTCATGAGGTCCTTCGGACACGCAATAAGCCCACCATCCTTGCTTCCTCCCTGTTCCCTCCCTTATAGGCACACCTCGGCAGAAGAGCACACACGTAAAACACCTGCACTTTCTACGCCTTTCTGCACTGCCAGGGAGACTGGAAGTGCCTGGAGGCATGCCACACTCACATCTTGTCTCTCCTAGGATGCCTGTGGTTTTGCACGACAGCCTACCTTAGCATGTCTCGCATTTTGTGTCACATCGTTCCAGTGTGTGAAACCCTCATGGAGAGAGGGTGCTGGCTGATGGGCTGATCCTGGGAAGCACTGGCCCAGGACCTTCCCAGGTCTCCTTCTCACATGTGTAGAGCAAGTCTCCAGTACACAAGTCAATCTGTGCCTCTTTCTCCTTCGGGTCTCTGTCCTTCTCAGCAAGACCTTAGCCTCCTCACCCATCCCAGGTCCTCTGTATCCACATCCACCATTTCCACCTGCCAGCCCATGTCCCCACAGGCTGTGGGCTCCACAGGCGGTGGTTTTAAAGCCCCACTCCACCTGATTTGCCCTGGGTGAATCCACAGACCATGCACTCACTCTTCCTGGTCCAAACACATACAAGAACACGGTAGAAATGGTGAGTGTGTTTTTGTATTTCATCTCATGGCAGATTTCTGAAGCCAAGGTCCTGAGTTATCAGTGGCCATCCTTTCCTCATTCCCATCCTGGACAGGGTCACTGCAGAGATAGGGCGACCAACCACCCTCAAACTGGGGGTGCCTTGTGTCTCCTCTTCTGATCGCTTGGCATTTCCTCTCCTGTAGCCTTTTTCTCTGATATTTCCCTGGGCCACACACACACACACACACACACACACACACACGCAAACACAGGTGACACAAGCACACACGTGTATACACACACAGGCTCTATACAGGGACACAAACACAAACAGGGAACACAGGTGTTTCAGGAGCTGAAGACGCCCATGTGTCCAGCAGTATCAGAGATGGCATCAGTAGGCACCACATCCTGCACTTGGAGCTCTCTGTCCACCTCCTCCCTGAGCACTTCTGTATTTTCCGAAGGCAGCCTGAAGCCTCTTCCAATGCAGCAAGTGTGGTCATGGTGAGACGCTGATCGGTGGATGTGCAAAATCAGAAGATCCCAAAGTCAGCACACAGGTGCACTGGGACCCTGGAGAGGACGCCCTTTCAATGATAGGCCTTCCCAAGGTAAGGTGCCTGAGTGTAGGGCCCAGGCAATCTTAAACTCAGTGAGCAAAAGGAGGCCAGGGGATGGCAGGACCCACAAAAGGATGATTCTGACAAAGATACTTAATTCACGCTGCCTTTAGTAGTATCATCTAGGACTCTCGCACTGCAACCACAGCTAAATTGAGGGAGACTTGCTGCACTCAAGGACACACTGAGTCCCTAAGCCCCGGTCTCAGCAGATCATCTGCTACATGCATGACCCAAAATCTGGCTCCAGAGACAGCTTGCATGCGACTGAGCATCCTCATTTGAGAAAAGACAGTGTCCCGGCCACTACACGGCTGTCCCTACAGGGCCCACCTCCAGACCCCTTCATCACATGTGTTTCTGTGGTCCGCTAATGGCAGGACCTTCCTTCCTATGGTACTACTTCACAGGATCATCCCCCACATCTTTCCCAATGATCTGCTGGCAGCACAAGAAAGATTAGCCCAGGACTGACCAGGCCCCCAACCCTCCTGTGAGCATCCAAGAACTCCAACATCAATTGCCAACTGTATGCAGCCCCAAAGCAACCCCACCTCAGCAATCCTGTTCGATTCTGTGGCCTGACAACCAGTTGAGAAAGTTAAGGCACATGATGTCCAGCCTGCGGCCTGTGCTCCTCATTCAAAGTCCCAGAGCCAGTGGACTGGAGTGGAATAACTTGCCTTATAACATGCAGAAAGACAGGGGACACAGGGGCGGATTCCACAGGTGGATCATCCACCTCCTTACACACCTACACTCACCACCCTGGAGCCACGTTTTACCAGTGATGTCAAGGTAATACTCCTTAATGATCACCATGTTCCAGAAGTAGGAGTTGTCCCAAAAGGAAAAGATCAGCTTGCAGCGGGACCTTGGATGTCTCTGCACCTGCACCTGCCAGGATAGGGAAAAGGGTAAAGGTGCAAGCTTCTAGGTGCCTCAGATTGCCTCCGAGTCAGGCATTAACAGCTTCCATGATGCCTCTCCAAAGTCTCACAGCGCAGGAACATGGCTAACATGATCCTCCCACTCCCCACCAGGTCCCATACCCAGCCATCCTCAATCTCCCTCACTGACATTCAAGTTGATCTTGTAGCTAAGAAAGTCTTTAGCTTGGTTGCTGATCATGATGGAAAGTTGAGAGTGGTTCATAATCTGCTTTAGGTCAAGGAGCCATTCAGCCCACATGCTGGGCCAGAAGATCCAATAGCAACAGCCCTAGTCTTGGGTGGAAGAAGCACACTGGAACAGGAGTTTCCAAGGACTGGGTTCTTCAACTCCCAGCACTATGTGCTCAGGCCCTGCCATATCATCAGACACGCTCATGGCTCCATGTCCCTGTGGTGTTCTGCATCTGAGGTGTTCTGCATTCCCCAACCAGGGGCTGTTTCTCACAGCTACTGTACTCCTCCTGACTTGTGTGTGCTGGGTAGTGTCATGTCACTGCTTACCTGGTCAGGATTTGCAGTCCCTGTTGCACACTGTGTCTTCCAAAAAGGGGGTGGTATGCATGGGTATGTATGTGTGTATGTGTGTGTGTCTTCAGCAAGAAAGTCCTGGGTCTTTGACCTGCTCCCTGTCTTCACAGCGGATGGCAAGCATGTGTCTGAATTTGTCTGGCACTCAGAGCAGATGAGAACAGCAGCCTCTTCCAGTTCCACCTTGCATGTGGACCACCTGGTGCCTTTGCACTGCAATAATGAGTGCAACTACAGGGGCTCTGATTGACGGTCATGGGTCTTAGGACACCCCCACTCTCACCTATTTCCCAGGATTATCCACATTTATAACAATAACTGTCTCTGATGGCTGCTCTGGTGTACTGTCTCTGGTCATTCTTGACCTAGAGGTCTCGGGTGCTGCTTCTTCTCAAATGCAGGCCTGAGGGAGACACCCAAAGTCATGGCTGTGACACTTACAGGTGTGGCCCTGCCAGACCCCTCTCAGCTGTGCCTTTGGAACCTGCCTTTCCCCCGGACCACACTTCATTCAAAGGTCTCCCACACCTTCCCTTTTCCCTTGCCCTGTGGCCTCATCTGTTTTAGCAGGATGTTTAGCACAACCCTCTTGAAGGTGTTTTTGCCATTCTTTAATTTGGCTATAAAGCTCACAAATATTAACAACACAGTAACACAATTTTTCTAATGTGCACTGTTAGAGTTTGGGGAGCTCTTGATGAGTTTCTTGGTTTCAGTTAGAAAGCCCTGCATTACTCTTAGGGCCATAGAATCTTCTGAAACTGAAGGAAAGACTACAAATATTCCGGACTAATTTGAGTATGATACATTTTTCTAAAGACTTAAACAGTTTCTTCTTCCCCACCACCCAAAATATGACCCCGAACTCCTGATGATCTTCATGATTTTATTGTGGGAATCTGGTAGGATTGAGATTTTTCAGTGCTTTGTAATTTCATCATTAAGCTTTTCTGAGGTGAAAAACACATTGGAATTAGTTTTTAAATTAGTCCTAGACACAGCAATCAGGGGGAAAAGGAAATAAAAGGAATACAGATTGGCAACAAACTATTACTGTTAGAAGATGGCATGACCCTCCACACAGTGAACACTAAGGATGCCAGCAGAAAATTACTCGAGCTAATCAATGAATAGAGTATAGCTGAAGAATACAAAATTAATACTCAGGAATCGCTTTCATTCTGACACACCAGCAATGAAAAATGAGAAATAGAACTTAAGGAAAGTATCTCATTCACCATCCAATGAAGAGACTCAAAGATTTAGGAATATGTTCCCCCAAAGAAAGCAAGGACGTGGTACAGAAACCTATAAAACCATGTTGAAAGAAATCAAAGATGGCACAAATAGATCAAGAAGTATAGCATATTCTTGGATCAGAAGAATCAATACAGTGACCATGAGTATACAACCCAAGACAATCTATTGGTACATTCATTCACCATTGATATTCTTGGATTCAACTGTGGAATCCCCATAAAAAACACCAACGGGGATTTTCACTGAACTAGAGCAAATAATTTCACAATTTGTGTGGAAACACAAAAGACCTCAATGAGCAAATCAATCTTGAGAAACAATGGAAATGGAGGAATCAGCCTTCCTGACTTCAGACTATACTACAAAGCTACAATCATCAAGATAGTAAGGTACTGGGCCAAAGATAGAAATACAGATCAACGGAACAAAATAGGAAGTCCAGAGATGAAGCCACACACCCACGGCCACCTCATTTTTGACAGAGGGGGCATAAATATGCAACGGAGAAAAGACAACCTCTTGAACAAGCAGTTCTGGGAAAACAGGTCAACCACATCAAAAGAATGAAATGTTTTCTAATGGCACACACAAAAATAAATGCAAAGTGGATTAAACACGTAAGTGGAAGACCAGAAACTATAAAGTTCTTAGAGAAAAACATAGGCAGAACACTCTCTGACAGAAATCACAGCAAGACCTTCTCCTCCATGTCCCACCTCCAAGAGTAATGGAAATAACAGAAGGAAACAAAAGTGACCGATTGAAACTTCTAAGCTTCTATGGAGTGAAGGAAACTATTAGCAAGGTGAAAAGACAGCCTTCAGAACTGGAGCAAATTACAACAAATCAAACAACTGCCCAAGAGTTAATCGCCAACATATACAAGCAGCTCATGCAACTCAATACCAGAAAAACAAACAACCCGATCAAAAAGTGGGCAAAAGAACTAAATAGGACATTTCTCCTGAGAAGATATACAGATGGCTAATGAACACAGGACAGATGCTCAACATCACTCATTATCAGAGAGATGAAAGTCAATACCACAATGAGATGTCATCTCACACTGGTCACAAGGACCATCACCCAAAGTCTCAAACAAGAAACCCTGGAGAGGGAGTGGAAAGGTAACCAGCTTACACTGTTGGTAGGAATGAAAACTGGTATAGCCACAATAAACCATATGATTTCTTAAAAACCTGGAAATAGAACTGTCATATGACACAGCAGGGAGAAGGCAATGGCACCTCACTCCAGTACTGTTGCCTTGAAAATTCCATGGATGGAAGACCCTGGTAGGCTGCAGTCCATGGGGTCGCTAAAAGTCAGACATGACTGAGGGACCTCACTTTCACTTTCCACTTTCATGCATTGGAGAAGGAAATGGCAACCCACTCCAGTGTTCTTGCCTGGAGAATCCCATGGATGGAGAAGCCTAGTAGGCTGCAGTCCATGGGGTCTCACAGAGTTGGATATGACTGAAGCGACTTAGCAGCAGCAGCATGACAAAGCAATCCCACTGCTTGCATACACCCCAAGGAAAGCAGAACTGAAAGAGACACATGTACACCAATATTCATCTCACGACTATTTACAATAGCTAGGACATGGAAGAAATCTAGATATCCACTGCAGATGAATGGATAAGAAAGTGGTGGTATATAAACACGATGGACTATTACTCAACTGTGAAAAAGAATGCATTTGAGTCCATTCTAGAGAGGTGAGTGAAACAGGAGCCTGTTCTACAGAATGAAGAAAAGTCAGAAAGAGAAATGTAAATACTGTGTAGGAATGCATATGTATGCAATTTGGAGAGATGGTCACGATGATCCTACATACAGGGCAGCAAAAGAGACAGAGATGGAAAGAACAGACTTTTGGAGTCTGTGGAGAGGGCAATGGTGGGATGATTTGAGAGAATAGCACTGAGACATGTACATGACCATACGTAAACAGATGACCGGTGCAAGTTCAGTGCATGATGCAGGACACTCAAAGCCAGTGCTCTGGAACAACAAAGAACAATAGTCTGGGGAGTGAGGTGGGAGGAAGGTTCTGGATGTGGGAACACATGTGTACTGGTGACTGACTGGAGGCAAAACAGGAGAGAAATCTTTTCTCTTCTTTCTTTCTTCCCAGTGTTTTCACAGCAGATATTTTGGTTTTACCCCTAAGTTCCATTATATTGAAAGAACCAAGAGTTAACATTTTCCTCAAAATAATTCAGCCTCATTCGTTTTTAAAAGAAATATGATACTTTAAAACAATGAAAACACACTGTTGTTTATTTAAGGTACAGTGTGCTTTAAACAACATTCATATTGAAGTTTTACTCTTTTTCACAGGTGATGACCAAAATTCAAACTGTAGCACGATGCTCAGACCTCTGAGTTCAATTCAGATCTGTAAGTAACAAGAACACCTGATCTACATAAAAATTAATTCTTTTAATAATACATATGGGATCTTCTTTACACTACTTAGAAAATCAGTCCTTTTGAACTAAAGTTAAGGACACCAACCAGATTGTTTTCTCAATTCCTGTTTTCACCGAATCTCTATGATTGACATGAGAACATCACATGTTATACACGCTATTTTTTTTTTTAATGTTTTAAATAAACATTCATTTTAATGGGAGAAGAAAATGGTAACCCACTTCAGTATTCTTGCCTGAAGAACCCTGTGATCAGAGGAGCCTGGAGGGCTGCTCTCCATAGGATTGTACAAAGTCAGACACGAGTGAAGCGACTTAGGATGCATGCATGCATGCACTGGAGAAGGAAATGGCAACCCACTCCATTATTCTTGCCAGGAGAATTCCAAGCACAGAGGAGCCTGGTGGGCTGCCATCTATGGGGTCACACAGAGTCAGACACTACTGAATCGTCTTACAAGCAGCAGCAGCAACAGCATTCATTTTAATTGGAGTTTGGCATCTTATTTCCTCATAAAGAGAGAAGGTGGTAATCAATCAAATTCTTCTGACTCAATTCATCACAAGAGTGGCACTCTAGTAAATCACCGGGATAACTGACTTTGGCAAGAACTGGGATTCTGACATAAAACTTATAAAGATAAACAAAATCTCCAAACTAACGCAGACTTTTTTCATTACTATTGTCTTTAGTCTTTTCCCCAACTGAGCTGCTTAGTCACAGCTCCAGAAAGCTATTCTCTTTTCCTTCTTCTGTGGGGCTTGGTATTCACGTGTTCCCTTTGGTTAGATCCCTTGCTTTCAACTCCAGCTCAGTGGTGACAACCTTCAGGTCTCAAATAACATACTATGCCACTGGTGCATTTTACATTCTTACCACAGAAAATAACTGTCAGTTGTACCTCCACAGTATTAACTTAGCCACAAGGAATCTCTGGAAAAACTGAACAAAATGTTAGAGAGAGAGGAGAGCACTTCTATGAAATCCATTGTCAGTATTACAAATGACATATAAACTACAAAGTCATCACTAAATAGACATCTTAATACGCATTTCATTACTGGATTCTTTCTTTGTATATAATCGTTTTATACTTTCTGATTTGCAACTGATTCATAAAACCTGGGGTCCACTTTTTCAAATAAAAGTGCCTTTTTTTTAAAGCCAAGATTTAACTGACATCTTTAAGATGTTCATTTTAACATTTACATAATTCATAACTCCAAATACATAAAAGATGATGACAAAAACATCATAAATTCATAAAATAAAAAGGTATGTTAAATTTTTAGAGCCTCTGATAAATGATAGCAAAAGTGGAACAGGGAAATTTTCAAAACATTTAATGATATTTCAACAATATTTTTCTAATCTTTTTTCATTTCATAGTTCTCGTGTGCTTTAGAATGCATTATAACATCAGTAGAGTATTAGGCTTCCCTGGTGGCTCAGAAGGTAAAATGTCTGCCTGCAATGCAGACCCGAGTTCCATTCCTGGGTTAGGAAGATCTCCTGGAGAAGGAAATGGCAACCCATTCCAGTATTCCTGCCTGGAGAATCCTACAGACGGAGGAGCCTGGGAGGCTACAGTCTGCGGGGTCACAAACAGTCAGACACGACTGAGCAACTTCACTTTCACTTCAGTAGAATATTATGATATTTTAAAAAATCTGTAAAATATGGTTAAAAAAATTCTGGTAACAGTTTCACTATTAAAGATACATATTCAGCTGTTCTAATTCATGTTGTGAGTAATCTGAAACAACTAGGGTTTTCATTGTTATTTGTGACCATGACACCGCAGGATGCGAACCATTCTTTTCCAACCAGGAATTGAACTCATGAACCCTGCAGTGAGAATCTTAAAACACTAGACCACCAGGGTAGTGTCTTGGTTTTATTTCTTAAATGATTTGGAAATCCATCAACGAATAATATGGACTGATATGAACAGGATAGATGGGACACACTGAGTAGAAGATTGTAAACTGTATAATCTTGGTGAATATGTGATTGCTCACTTCAAATTAAAATTCACTTTGAGTGTCTGAAAATGCTCTTCATAAGAATGTTGGTGACTGAAAGATCTTGAAATCCGTGTTCTAGGTCAGTGATACAATTTAGACTTCGTAAAATCTGCTCCTGGAATTCTAAACTTCTGCTTTTTCAATCAAACACTCATTGATTCTTTTGCGTGTTTGGTTTCTACAGTGCATTTTTACTACAGAAGTACCAAAAGAATAAGAAGAAGTCTAACAGGGCTTACAAGAGTATAAGCCATACTGTCATTCCAATTACTTGATATGCCTGTCTAATCAAGAGATACAAATCAATAAAATGTTTACTTAAATACGTCCATAGCAGAAAAGTGAGGCATTTAAACTCCTACCATCACTATTTCCTTACCAAGATAAACAACCATTTCCCACAAATTCCAAACCAAACGTTTGTCCTAGAGTGATACCAGACAATTAATGTAACCTCTAAATCCATGGGCAACAAAACAGGCCTTCATTTTAAGAATGCTTTGGAGTACACTGGAATTCCAATACTTCAGCAAGATGGCTGCAGTTTGCTTTTCCTCTTTTAATATACCAGCCTTGGGAGATGATACATTTTAAAACTGCCTGTTAAACTTCTTACTACTATCACTGTAGACCCCCTTGTCTAATAAAGTGTCATTATGGAGTACCCAGTGTCAGACCTAACTGATTAAAAAAAAAAAAAAAAAAGAGGATCCAAAGAATTATAAAGTTTTAGAAAATTTAGGAAGGTTGCCAAGCTAGCTTCTGAATATTAATGAATATTCAAATTCATGGATTATTACTGCTGCTCAGTCGTGTCCGACTATGTGTGACCCCATAGACGGTGGCTCACCAGGCGCCCCCGTCCCTGGGATTCTCCAGGCAAGAACACCGGAGTGGGTTGCCATTTCCTTCTCCAATGCATGAAAGAGAAGAGTGAAAGTGAAGTCGCTCAGTCGTGTCCGACTCTTAGCGACCCCATTGACTACTGTCTACCAGGCTCCTCTGTCCATGGGATTTTCCAGGCAATAGTACTGGAGTGGGTTGCCATTGCCTTCTCCATCATGGATACATAATCCTCAATATATATTCAATTCAATGTTCAACCTTCTGAGACCAAAGACGGTGAGAGAATTGACTACTTTCATATATAAAACAGTAAAAAGCACACATACACATGGTCCAGCCTGGAGTTAATGTCTTCATCCTCACCTTCGGGGTCCTTAAACTGGATTTCATCATCATCTTCAGGATCAAAGGTGTCTGTTTCATTAAGTTCAGCTAAAAAGAGTAAGAGCATACTCTTAAAGATATAAAATCAAGATGTTATTAGATTAATTGTCTATTTAAGGAAATAATACTGGATTAATACTAAAACACTGAACTGTACAAGAAACTACTTGTAATAAATCTTCGGTTCAACAGTTTTATTCCAGAAATCTTCCTAACTACACACATATCACAGAGAACAAACTCACAATGAAACCGCTAAAAGAAGTTCACTGCCAAGTAAGTATTTATCTGATTCCCAATTATCTTAGTATTTCTTAAACGACCTATACATCATCAGAATCTTCACTCTTACTCAAAAACTCATGTTAATGTGTTAGTCACTCAGTCGTGCCCAACGCTTTGCGACCCCATGGACTGCAGCCCACCAGGCTTCTCTGTCCATGAGATTTTCCAGGCAAGAATACTGGAGTGGGTTGTCACTTTCTTCTCCAGGGGATCTTCCTAACCCAGGGATCGAACCCTGGTCTCCTGCACTGCAGGCAGAGTCTTTACCAACTGAGCTACAAGGGAAGCAAAAAAACAAAACAAAAACAAAACAAAACAAACAAAACACCTCATAATTTATATAATAAAATGCACTGTAACAGAATAAAAAAATGCTATCATGTTCAAAATGTGAGTTTAGTACACTTCCTCTTTTTTTTCTACTAAAAACTTATTTTAATTTTCCCAAACTTACTAGAGGAAGAATAAAATATTTTTGTCTCTAAGAAATAAAAGGGATTTAAAAACACTGTCCACAAAGCTCCACAACAGTACTCTATACACTAAGAAAAACTGAATACTCTTTTCCAAAAAAATCAATACCAGTACCATAAATGTTGTCCTTGATTAGCTGAAAACAGGTATGATCTCTTAAGAGTTGTTTTTAAGAGTGTAAAAGAGGCATTCCTTTAACAATTATTATGTACAAGTATAGGACTTGTAAGCTTTTTAATTGCCCACCAAAAGAACATATATTAGGGAGAGAATCCATTACTAAGTTGTTAATATTCTGAAGTATTTAATACCTACTTAAAGCAAATTTAAGCATCTATGCAAAAATACAGAAAAGAGAATTCTGAAACGACCGTTTCACCTAAATACTAAGTAGCAAATACTATGAAAAGACAGGGAAATGTAATAACTTTGATATTAACTACCATATTTCTGAAGCTCTCCATAAGCTTTCATATTTCTAGCTTCATCTGCATTGTACTTTAAAATTACATCAGCTTTGTGGTCCTTGGAGAAAAACAAGGAAGGATCAAAACTGGTTATGCAAAGAATCATCATTTGTCTCATAAATTCCTTTCAAATTAAACACACTTAGACCTCCTCTGTCATCTGCACACACACACAATCCTCGTGATGAAGTTTGCATGCATGACCAAATAAAGTATAGACTAGGAAAGTTATGTATACAATGCACTGAATCAAAGAAAGAAAAGAAAACAGGTGGGGTGGCAATGCGGTCCTTGTCCACACTCTAACACTGTAGTTCAAACTGAAAGTGGTATTATTACCCAAGAGATATCTTTCTATAACCCATAGTTCTTAGAGTATCTTACCGATTTGAATTATCTGTGGTGCTTTTAAAAAAGATACCATATCTTCCTAAAACCTGAGAGGCCTGAAGTGAAGTCTTTGTGTGTTTATGATGCAAATATGCTTGAGAATTACTGCATTTTAGGGAGTTCACTGTTCTCCATTTTAAAGAAGCTGAGTCACTGACAGAGGAAAACATTCTGAATGCTTACAATTAAGCTAGAAAAGGCCTAAAGAAAGACAACTGAAAATATCAGTCATAAAACTGCAGTGTAATACAAACCAACACTTCTCACACTACAATGTGTACCAAAAACACATAGGTATGTTGTTAAAACTCTGAGTGTAACTCAGTAGTGAAGAGATAAGCTAATAACCTGCTCATACAATTCCATAGAGTAGTGATGCTGCTATTATCTTTAGATTATGATGTGAGTACCAAGGGTTTGTAATTATCCACAACTGATTAAAAATCAGAAGAGCTATTTGTGGCTATCACTTTACAGTTATATTTTAATCCCTTAAGGGATTAATATAATTGTGGTTACACCACCCATCAAACAGAGGATTTAACTGGGAATTAACTATCATTTGATCCATTTGTGGGGTTATATGAAGTTAAACTAAAATAAATGGACATGAAAATGATGCAGTTTTATGGACAGATTCTATGTTTTTAGTCAGCAAATACAAAAAATGGAAAGGTTTTGCCTATGCTCTCCTCTAGGTGTTTTATAGTTTCTGGTTTAGATCTTTAATCCATTTTGAGTTTATTTTTGTGTATGGTGTTAGAAAGTGTTCTAGATTCATTCTTTTATAAGTCGTTGACCAGTGCTAGAGAGGGTGTGGAGAAAAGGGAACCCTCTTACACTCTTGTTGGGAATGCAAACTAGTACAGCCACTATGGAGAACAGTGTGGAGATTCCTTTAAAAACTGGAACTAGAACTGCGATACGACCCAGCAATCCCACTGCTGGACATACACACCAAGGAAACCAGAATTCAAAGAGACATGTGTACCCCAATGTTCATCGCAGCACTGTTTTTAATAGCCAGGACATGGAAGCAACGTAGATGTCCATCAGAAGATGAATGGATAAGAAAGTGGTGGTACATATCAAAATGCAATATTACTCAGCCATTAAAAATAATACATTTGAATCAGTTCTAATGAGTGGATGGAACTGGAGCCTATTATACAGAGTGAAGTAAGCCAGAAAGAAAAACACTAATACAATATAATAACACATATATATGGAATTTAGAAAGATGGTAATGACAACCCTGTTTGCAAGACAGCAAAAGAGACACAGATGTATAGAACAGTCTTTTGGACCCTGTGGGAGATGGAGGGGGTATGATTTGGGAGAATGGCATTAAAACATGTATAATATCATATAAGAAATTAATCGCCAGTGCAGGTTTGATGCAGGATACAGGAAGCTTGGGGCTGGTGCACTGGGATGACCCAGAGGGATGGTATGGGGAGGGAAGTGGGAGCGGGTTTCAGGATGGGGAACCCGTGTATATCCGTGGCAGATGCATGTTGATGTATGGCAAAACCAATACAATATTGTAAATTAAAAACATAATAACAATAATAATAATAAAATAAATAAAAAAGAATAAAGCTCAAGGACACACACTTCCTGCTTTTGAAACACAACTGTTCAAACAATATGGCACTGACATTCCAGCAGTAATGCAGATCCTGGAACAAAACTGAACACTCAGAAATACAATTTTTCAAAACCACCCAACTAACACTTATGAAAGGAACCAAGATCACAGTGTAGAAAACACATCCTCTCCAAGAGACAGGACTGGAAACACAATACTTAACATAAAAGTAGACCCCCTTTGTTACACTAGAATCTACCTAAAATTACCCTGAAATAGATCAGAGATTTAAACACAGAGCTGAACCCATAAAACTACTACAAGAGAACACAGTGTACAACTACCAAATTCCACCCTGCTCTTTGCTTTTGGTATAGGACACCAAACCCATAATCAACACAAGCAAAACCTAGTAAGTGAAACTATATCACACTAAATAGATTTTTCACGGAAAAGGACACTGTCAACAACAACAACAAAAGACAGTGTACTAGGTCGGTAAAAATATTTGCAAATGATATGACCGATAAGGGATTAACATCCAAGGTAGATAAATCCTGCCATTTGCAACAACATGGATGAACCTGGAAAGTAGTGTGCTAAGAAAAACAAGACACACAGAGAAAGCAAACACTGCAGGACCTCATTTATATGTGGAATCAGGACTGAACACAAACTCATCAAAGTTCAGGGATGCTCCTAATTGCTCAGCTTTGAGTGACCTGGATTTTCTGCACAAGCCTGAAATGAAGAGAAGGATTATCAGTTGCCTGGCTGAGTATATAAGGTATGCCTCACCATGCACAGAGCCTAAAAACAGAGGTTGAGAGGTCTGCTGGTTTTTAATGAAACCTCAAACATGGGCTTTCTGCTAGGTTATAAACAAGCATTCAGTGGCCACACACAAGGAAAAAATACATACCATACAGAATCTGTTTCAGAAATCATCCAACAAATGATGACAAGAAAAAGCTCAGGGAGAAGAAATCTGATGTTCCATCTCACCATGTTATATCTGCATTTTCTAGTTTTCAACAACAACAAAACACGAGATGCACAAAGAAATAGGAGAAGGTGTCTGGTCACATATAAGGAAATAAGTACTTAATACAAAGCATGGCTCAGAAAGCCTAGAAGCTGGACTTAACGGAGACTTTACATCAGGTAGTATAGATAAAAAGAATACGAGAAACAATATGTGTGTGTGTGTGTGTTCATGTGTGTGTATTTAAATTGTCAAGAATATTTCACTAGAGAACCAGGACATACAGATTCTTTAAAAGAAAACCTGTGGAGATGAAAAGTGGAGTGGCTGACTTCAAACTGTCTCTGTAGATCACTAATAGAACAACCACACCAAAAAATCAACAAGGAAAGAGAAGACTGAAATTTTACAAATCAGAAAGTCTTAGGTATTTACAGAAAACATGACCTGATAACAAAATAGAGAGAAACAGCAATTATTTCACTCAAAATTTACTTAAGCACAAGTGATGGGTTTGACCCAGAAATCAGAAGGATTTCTGTCTCACAAGTCATATTTCAAACATTGAGATAATAGTGGGCAACTACCAAGTAGTTCTCTAAGTATCCATCTCAGATTTATAACTTACACTTTAAAAGCTCTAGTCTATGTCTTACCTTTCTCCTATAAGCCCCAAAAAACCTTTTTTGGAGATAGAGGTTTTGCCTTATTTAATTGAATCATCTACAGCAGTGGTTTCTCAAACTTGGAAATGAGATCTTTAAATTTTAAAATCATAACTGAGAACCCAATATAAACTTACTAATATTTTTTTCTTTTGATGAATGAGAATACTAATGAAAATCATTGTCATATGCTACTGTTCTTATTTCAGCAAAAGTCATTTTTCAAAAATATTTAAAATGTAAAACTGGAGGGAGTCCTCTGGTGGTCCAAACATTAGGATTCAGGGCTTTCACAGCAGTATTCTGGATTCAATCCCTGACTGGGGAACTAAGATCCCACAAGCTTGCAGTGCTGTCAAAAATTAAAAAAAAATTGAAAGGAAAATGAATAATCTAGCTCTGTGAAATATATTTCATAAAATACAATGATATCTTCTTGTTTTACTACAGAAACCTGAAAAAGTCAGCCTGCAGCATAAACCCTGAAAATCTAGCATGAAGCTTTGAATACACTTGGACTTTAAATGAATACAGAATGATGAGCTGTAGTATTTATCCAAAATGATAAGAGAATATGTATTGCATATTATATTTAAAATAAGAAAAGAAACAACCAGTCTTCCCAGAGAACACATATACCGTAAGTCAGCCAGAATCCTATCATCTTAAACATAAGTGAATCGTAACAAATTTTGATGCCAGAAGGATGAGAATCATAACTGGCTAGGACAGGTCAAATGCATTTTATCACATCAGAGAAATAATGATATTAATGATTCCTAAATTCAAGAACAATATAAATTTAAGTGTAGTTGTTACCTGATAGTCTCAAAGACCAATCAATATAATATCTGAAGTATTTATCCAAATCTATAAAATAAAACTCACAGTATATTACATTTAAAATACAAACAAAAAATAGTGTTTGGTGTTAAGCCATACTTAACGTGATACAAAAAGTACAGTTCACAGACTGTGTGAAAACTGTCTGCTAAGGTTTAGGGGAAAACTACAGATGTGTGTGGGTGTGTATGGGGGTGTGTATGTGTCTTGTGTGCATGTGCAGGTATGTGTATATGATGTGTGTGTGTGTTCATGCCTATGAGACAAAGTCTAGTTATAGATAGAGACAATATATTAAGCAAAAACTAAAGTTAGGCAGTTCAGTTTGGGTCAAATTTTCTAATTTAGTCTATTAATAAATACAATAATTTTACTTCAACTAAAGTCTTTTAAAATTACAAAAGCATAGTTCTTTGTCACATAAATTACTTTTATTCACAAATCGCTCTGCGAATTTTTAGTTATTTTAAACAAATGAAAATAACCCATTGACACAAATATAGCCATCCATTACCAATCTACATCAGTTCAGGCCCCAAATCACTAACTGGAGAAGAATGATTCAAGAGAACAAAAGGATTTTTTAATCCAAAAAATTAGGGTTGAAAGAATTTTTAAACAAAGTGATCAATAAATATGCCAAAGTTACTAAATAAGATGGTCTATCATGTTTCAATTTCAAATGTTCCTAACAGGACCTACAGCTGTTGTTACAAATCCAAGTCTTACGCTGGACCATACACTATCAGTTCAGTTCAGTTCAGTTCAGTCACTCAGTCATGTCCGACTCTTTGGGACCCCATGAATAGCAGCACACCAGGCCTCCCTGTCCATCACCAACTCCCGGAGTTCACTCGGACTCACGTCCATCGATTCAGTGATACCATCCAGCCATCTCATCCTCCCTAGTCCCCTTCTCCTCTTGCCCCCAATCCCTCCCAGCATCAGAGTCTTTTCCAATGAGTCAACTCTTTGCATGAGGTGGCCAAAGGACTGGAGTTTCAGCTTTAGCATCATTCCTTCCAAAGAATTTCCAGGGCTGATCTCTTTCAGAATGGACTAGATGGATCTCCTTGCAGTCCAAGGGACTCTCAAGAGTCTTCTCAAACACCACAGTTCAAAAGCATTAATTATTTGGCACTCAGCTTTCTTCACAGTCCAACTCTCACATCCATACATGACCACCGGAAAAACCATAGACTAGACTAGACGGACCTTTGTTGGCAAAGTAATGTCTCTGCTTTTTAATATGCTGTCTAGGTTGGTCATAACTTTCCTTCGAAGGAGTCAGTATCTTTTAACTTCATGGCTGCAGTCACCATCTGCAGTGATTTTGGAGCCCAAAAAATAAAGTCGGACACTCTTTCCACTGTTTCCCCCTCTATTTCCCCTGAAGCAATGGGACCGGATGCCATGAATTTCATTTTCTGAATGTTGAGCTTTAAGCCAACATTTTCAGTCTCCTCTTTAACTTTCCTCAAAAGTTTTTTAGCTCATCTTTCCTTTCTGCCATAAGGGTGGTGTCATCTGCATATCTGAGGTTATTGATATTTCTCCTGGCAATCTTGATTTCAGCTTGTGTTTCTTCCAGTCCAGTGTTTCTCATGATGTACTCTGCATAGAAGTTCAATAAGCAGAGTGACAATATACAGCCTTGATGTACTCCTTTTCCTATTTGGAACCAGTCTGTTGTTCCATGTCCAGTTCTAACTGTTGCTTCCTGACCTGCATACAGATTTCTCAAGAGGCAGGTCAGGTGGTCTGGTATTCCTATCTCTTTCATAATTTTCCACAGTTTATTGTGATCCACACAGTCAAAGGCTTGGCAGTGTCAATAAAGCAGAAATTTTTTTTTTTTTTTCTGGAACTCTCTTGCTTTGTCCATGATCCAGCAGATGTTGGCTATTTGATCTCTGGTTCCTCTGCCTTTTCTATATAGTTAATTAGCAATTAGAGTCATTTTGTCTTAAAAATAATTTTCTTTTTTTCTTTCATGGGTTAATATTTTTGTTAAGAGTCTAGGACATTTGTTTCATACACAGAATTTGTCTGTTTCCTCAAGTGCAAACATATCTGGCATCAATCCAGCCTAGGTGTCACAAATCATTCTTTCTAAATATAAATCCTATTATGAAAGTTATCGAGGATTTTCTAATTTTATGGATTTATATTGTCACATAAATCACTATTTTTGAAGTCTTCAAGAATTCACAAAGGTAAGTTTTGTATTAAAGTAAAATATATAACCACATTGACTTTTTGTCTCAAGCTTCCTCAGATAAGAAATAGAGGAAAACAATAGAATGGAAAAGACTAGATATCGCTTCAAGAAAATTAGAGATACTAAGGAAACATTTCATGCAAAGATGTGCACAATAAAGGATAGAAATGGTATGGACCTAAGAGAAGCAGAAGATATTAAGAAGAGGTGGCAATAATACATAGAAGAACTGTACAAAAAAGATCTTCATAACACAGATAATCATGATAGAATGTCCACTCACCTAGAGCCAGACATCCTGGAATGTGATGAACCTTAGGAAGCATGACTATGAACAAAGGTAGTGGAGGTGATGGAATTCCCCTTAATCTATTTCAAAACCTAAAAGATGATGCTATGAAAGTGCTGCACTCATTATGCCAGCAAATTTGGAAAACTGAGCAGTGGCCAGGGGACTGGAAAACGTCAGTTTTCATTCCAAACCCAAAGAAGGGTAATGCCAAAGAATGTTCATACTACCGCACACATGCACTCTTCTCACACACTAGAAAGGTAATGCTCAAAATTCTCCAAGTCAGGATTCAGTAATACTTCAACTGTGAACTATCTGATGTTCAAGCTGGTTTTCAAGAAGACAGAAAAACAAGAGATCAAGTTGCCAACATCTGCAGCATGATCAAAAAAGCAAGCAAGTTCCAGAAAACCATCTACTTCAGCTTTATTGACTATGCCCAAGCCTTTGACTTTTGTATTGTGTATCACAATAAACTGCGGAAAATTCTCAGAGATGGGATTACCAGACCACTTGACCTGCCTCTTGAGAAATCTGTATGCAGGCCAGGAAGAAAGTTAGAACTGGAAATTTGATTGTTGTATGCTTGTTTTGTTGTTGTTGTTTGTTTTTATCTTCCTAAAAATTGTATACTGATGCCCTAACCCCAGAAGATGATAGTATTGGGAAGCAGATCCTCTGGGATGTCCTTATGCCACCATAGAGGAACTGTTGGGAAAGGAATCTCTCCGCGTATGAAGGAGACCTCAGAGGGCCCGCCATGAGCAGAGGCAGCAAGGACTCAGCAGTTTGCAAATCAGAGGAGGATCTACACCAGAACCCTAACCCTACCAGCACACTGATCCTAGACTTCCCATGACTGTAAATGAAACTTTCCATTGTTGAGGAGCCAGTTTGTAGTATTTTGTCGTAAGAACTTGAATGAAGTGACACACTGGTGACAACATGTTTCATTCTCACTGTCTAGTAACTATGAGGCAGTGTTCCTCTTGAGTTGCTTATGTGTAATTTTCTATGGAAGAATTATTTTGATGCATGTCATGTAGAAATTGTATAGGTACATTTTTGTTAGGCCTAGAAACTTTATTCCAATTGAATGTCCCACATTAATTGGTGTTAAAAAGTGAGTAATCTCTTTTGTTTCCTCTCCAGTCACTTGAAACATTCTGTAAGATGTCCTGAAGGGGAGCACAAAGTACTATTTTAATGGAAACCTAACAGTTCTGTTTTGTAGGATTTGAGAGTATTGGAACACAGTCCTTGGCATCAAAATCTGATACTTCCCTCATTCAAATCAGACATTGTTACATAGGTTCAGAAGATATGCTGTACCATGTACTCCCAACACTGAAACCTCAGAAAGCAACCTTTTCATTTTTTCAAATTATTTTAGTGGAAGATATTAAATTTACAATATCAGGTTAGTTTTTGCCTTACATCAACAAGAGTCAGTCAGCAGTACACATGTGTTCCCGCATCCAGAACCTTCCTCCCACCTCACTCCCCAGACTATTGTCCTTTGTTGTTCCAGAGCACTGGCTTTGGGTGCCCTGCATCATGCACTGAACTTGCACCAGTTATCTGTTTACGTATGGTCATGTACATGTCTCAGTGCTATTCTCTCAAATCATCCCACCATTGCCCTCTCCACAGAGCCCCAAAGTCTGTTCTTTCCATTTCTGTCTCTTTTGCTGCCCAGCATGTAGGATCATTGTGACCATCTCTTCAAATTACACACATATGCATTGCTACACAGTATTTGCATTTCTCTTTCTGACTTTATTTCATTCTGTAGAACAGGCTCCTGTTTCACCCACCTCTTTAGAATGGACTCAAATGCATTCCTTTTCACAGCTGAGTAATAGTCCATCGTATAGATATACCACCACTTTCTTGTCCATTCATCTGCAGTGAATATCTAGATTGCTTCCATGTCCTAGCTATCATAAACAGTCGTGGGATGAATGTTGGTGTACATGCGTCTCTTTCAGTTCTGCTTTCCTTGGGGTGTATGTAAGCGGTGGGATTGCTGGGTCATACAACGGTTCTATTTCCAAGTTTTTTAGACATCATACGATTTATTGTGGCTATACCAGTTTTCATTCCTACCAATAGTGTAAGCTGGTTACCTTTCCACTCCCTCTCGAGAGTTTCTTATTTGAGACTTTGGGAGATGGTCATTGTGACCAGTGTGAGATGACATCTCATTGTGGTATTGACTTTCATCTCCCTGATAATGAGTGATGTTTAGCATTTGTCCTGTGTTCATTAGCCATCTGTATATCTTCTCTGGAGAAATGTCTATTTATTTCTACTGCCCACTTTTTAATCGGGTTCTTTGTTTTTCTGGTATTGAGTTGCATGAGCTGCTTGTATATGTGGGAGATTAACTCTTGGGCAGTTGTTTGATTTGTTGTAATTTGCTCCAGTTCTGAAGGCTGTCTTTTCACCTTGCTTATAGTTTCCTTCACTCTGGAGAAGCTTAGAAGTTTCAATCAGTCGCTTTTGTTTCCTTCTGTTTTTATTACCATTACTCTAGAAGGTGGGACATAGAGGAGAAGATCTTGCTGTGATTTCTGTCAGAGAGTTTTCTGCCTATGTTTTTCTCTAAGAACTTTATAGTTTCTGGTCTTCCACTTAGGTCTTTAATCCATTTTGCATTTATTTGTGTGTATGCCATTAGAAAACATTTCATTCTTTTAATGTGGTTGACCTGTTTTCCCAGAACTGCTTGTTCAAGAGGCTGTCTTTTCTCCATTGCATATTTATGCCCCCTCTGTCAAAGACAAGATGGCCGTGGGTGTGTGGCTTCATCTCTGGACTTCCTATTTTGTTCCGTTGATCTGTATTTCTGTCTTTGGCCCAGTACCGTACTATCTTGATGACTGTAGCTTTGTAGTATAGTCTGAAATCAGGAAGGCTGATTCCTCCATTTCCATTGTTTCTCAAGAGTGATTTGCTCATTGGAGATCTTTTGCATTTCCACACAAATTGTGAAATTATTTGTTCTAGTTCAGTGAAAAACACCGTTGGTGTTTTTATAGGGATTCCACAGTTGAATCCAAGAATATCAATGGTGAATGAATGTACCAATAGCTTGCCTTGGGTTGTATACTGATGGTCACTATATTGATTCTTCAGATCCAAGAATACGGTATACTTCTTCATCAATTTGTGCCATCTTTGATTTCTTTCAACTTGGTTTTATAGTTTTCTGTACCAGGTCCTTACTTTCTTTGGGGGAATATATTCCTAAATATTTGAGTCTCTTAATTGGATGGTGAATGAGATACTTTCCTTAAGTTCTCTTTTTCATTTTTCATTGCTGGTGTATCAGAATGAAAGCAATTCCTGAGGATTAATTTTGTATTCTGCAGCTATATTCTATTCATTGATTAGCTCGAGTAATTTTCTGCTGGCATCCTTAGTATTCGCTGTGTGAAGGGTCATGCCATCTTTTAACAGGAATAGTTTTTTTTTGTTTGTTTTTTTTTTTTTTTTTTCCAATCTGTATTCCTTTTATTTCCTTTTCCCCTGATTGCTGTGTCTAGGACTAATTTAAAAACTAATTCCAATGTGTTTTTTACCTCAGAAAAGCTTACTGATGAAATTACAAAGCACTGAGAAATCTCAATTCTACCAGATTCCCACAATAAAATCATGAAGATCTTAAGGAGTTAGGGGTAATTTTTTGGGAGGTGGGGAAGCAGAAACTGTTTAAGTCTTTAGAAAAATGTATCATAATCAATTTAGCCTGGAATATTTGTAGTCTTTCCTTCAGTTTCAGAAGATTCTACAGCCCTAAGAGTAATGCAGGGCTTTCTAACTGAAACCAAGAAACTCACCAAGAGCTCACCAAACTGTAACAGAGCACATTAGAAAAATTGTGTTTCTGTGCTGTTAAAATTTGTGAGCTTTATAGCCAAATTAAAGAATGGTAAAAACACCTTCAAGATGGTTGTGCTAAAGATCCTGCTAAAACAGGTGAGGCCACAGGGCAAGGGAAGAGGGAAGGTGTGGGAGACCCTTGAATGAAGTGTGGTCCGGGGGAGAGGCAGGCTCCAAAGACACAGCTGAGAAGAATCTGGCAGGGCCACACCTGTAAGTGTCACAGCCATGAGTTTGGGGGTCTCCCTCAGGCTTGCATCTGAGAAGGAGCAGCACCCGAAGCCTCTATGTCAGGAATGACCAGAGACAGTACACCAGAGCAGCTACCAGAGACAGTTATGGTTGTAAATATGGATGATCCCAGGAAATAGCTGAGAGAGCGGGAGTCCCAAGACCCATACCCATCAGTCAGACCCACTGTAGTTGCACTCACTAGAGCAGTGCAAAGGCATGAGGTGGCCCACAAGCAAGGTGGAACTGGAAGGGGCTGCTGTTCTCATCTGCTCTGAGTGCCAGACGAATTCAGACACATGCCTGCCATCCGTTGTGAAGACAGGGAGCAGGTCAGAGACCCAGGGTTTTCTTGCTGAAGACACACACACACACACACACACACACACACACACACACATATACACATGCACACCACCCCCTTGCTTGAAGACACAGTGTGCAACAGGGACTGCTAAATCCTGACCAGGTAAGCAGTGACATGACAATTGCCAGCACACACAAGTCAGGAGTACAGTAGCTGTGAGAAACAGCCCCTGGTTAGGGGATACAGACCACCTCAGATGCAGAACACCACAGGGAACATGGAGCCATGAGCTTGTCTGATGGTATGGCAGGACCTGAGCACATCAGTGCTGGCTGGGCATGTGGAAGTACCCAGCATCCTTGGAAACTCAGTTCCAGTGTGCTTCTTCCAACCAAGACTAGGGCTGTTGCTATTGGATATTCTGGACCAGCATGTGGCCTGAATGGCTCCTTGACCTAAAGCACCCTCAATTCCATCATGATCAGCAACCAAGATAAAGACTTTCTTAGCTACAAGATCGACTTGAAGGTCATTGAGGGAGACTGATTATGGGTGGGTATGGGACCTGGTGGGGAGTGGGAGGATCGTGTTAGCCATGTTCCTGCACTGTGAGACTTTGGAGAGGCATCATGGAAGTTTTTAATGCTTGCCTGGGAGGCAACCTGAGGCACCTAGAAGCTTGCACTTTTATCCTTGTCCCTATCCTGGCAGGTGCAGGTGCAGAGAAGGTCCCACTGCAAGCCAATCTTTTCCTTTTGGGACAACTCCTACTTCTGGAACACGATGATCATTAAGGAGTATTACCTTGGCATCACTGGTAAAATGTGGCTCCAGGGTGGTGAGTGTAGGTGTGTAAGGAGGTGGATGATCCACCTGTGGAATCCGCCCCTGTGTCCCCTGTCTTTCTGCAGGTTATAGGGCACGTTATTCCACTCCAGTCCACTGGTTCTGGGACTTTGAATGAGGAGCACAAGCCGCAGGCTGGACATCAGGTGCCTTAACTTTCTCAACTGGTTGTCTGGCCGCTACTGCCCAGAGTCAAACAGGATTGCTGAGGTGGGTTTGCTTTGGGCCTGCATACAGGTGTCGATTGATGTTGGAGTTCTTGGATGCTCACGGGAGGGTTGGGGCCCTGGTCAGCCCCGGGCTGATCTTGCTTGTGCTGCCAGCAGATCATTGGTGGAGATGTGGGGGACGATCATGTGAAATATTATCCTAGGAAGGAAGGTTCTGCTATGAGCGGTAACTGACAGAAACACATGTGATGAAAGGGGTCTGGAGGTGTGCCCTGTAGTGTAGTGCTGGGCCACTGTCCTTTCCCAAGTGAGGATGCTCAGGCACATGCAAGCTATCTGTGGAGCCAGATTTTGGGTCATGCATGTAGCAGATGACCTGCTGAGACCTGGGGCTTTGGGACTCAGTGTGTCGATGAGTGAAGCAAGACTCCCTCAATTTAGCTGTGGTTGCAGTGTGAGAGTCCTAGGTGATACTACTAGAGGCAGGGTGAATTAAGTGTCTTTGTCAGAATCATCCTTCCGTGGGTCCTGCCATCCCCTGGCCTCTTGTTTCTCACTGAGTTTAACCTTACCATGGGAAGGCCTATCATTGAAAGGGCGTCCTCTCAAGGGTCCCAGCGGACCTATGTGCTGACTTTGGGATCTTCTGTGATTTTGCACATTCACCAATCAGCGTCTCACCATGACCACACTTGCTGCACTGGAAGAGGCTTCTGGCTGCCTTCAGAAAATATGGAAGTGCTTGGGGAGGAGGTGGACAGAGAGCTCTAAGTGCAGAACATGGTGCCTACTCATGTCATCTCTGACATTGCTGGACATGGGAGTCTTCAGCTCCTGAAACACCTGTGTTCCCTGTTTGCGTTTGTGTCCCCATATCAAGCCTGTGTATGTATACATGTGTGTGTTTGTGTCGCCTGTGTTTGCGTGTGTGTGTGTGTCCAGCCCAGGGAAAAAGCAGAGATAAAGACGACAAGAGAGGAAGAGCCAAGCAGTCAGAAGAGGCAGCTCAAGGTGTCCCCAGTCTGAGGGTGGTAGGTCGCCCTATCTCCGCAGTGACCCTGTCCAGGATGGGAATGAGGAAAGGATGGCCAGAGATAACTCAGGACCTTGGCTCCAAAAATCTGCAATGAGATGAATTACAAAAACACACTCACCATTTCTACCATGTTCTTGTATGTGTTTGGACGAGAAGAGCAGATGCATGGTCTGCGGATTCACCCAGGGCAAATCAGGTGGGGTGGGGCTTTAAAACCCCCACCTGTGGAGCCCACAGTCTGTGTGAATATGGGCTGGCCTGTGGAAGTGGTGGATGTGGATACCGAGGGCCTGGGATGGTTGAGGAGGCTATGGTCTTGCTGAGAAGGACAGAGACTCAAAGGAGAAAGAGGCACAGATTGACTGCTGTCCTGGAGACTTGTCCTACACACGTGAGAAGGAGACCCGGGAAGGTCCTGGGCCAGTGCTTGCTAGGATCAGCCCATCAGCCGGCACCCTCTCCATGAAGGTGGCAAACACTGGCATGATGTGACACAAAATGTGAGACATGCTAAGGTAGGCTGTCCATGCAAAACCACAGGCATCCTAGGAGAGACAAGGTGTGAGCGTGGCATGCCTCTGGGCACTTCCAGCCTCCCTGGCAGTGCAAAAAGGCGAAGAAAGTGCAGGTGTTGGTGTACGTGTGTGCTCCTCTGCTGGGGTGTGCCTATGAGGGAGGGAACAGGGAGGAAGCAAGGATGGTGGGCTTATTGCATGTCCCATGGGAACTCAAGAGAGTGGGAGACAGGGAAGCCCCTGGGGGCAGTTCGGGGCCTGCTGGTTTTCAGGGTCCAGGGGAAAGGCAATAGCAGTCCTGCCAAAGATACCCCATGGCTCGTGCAGAAAGCCCTGACATAAATTCCCTCTTTCTTCTGGGGCTTTCCCTTGGCTTTGGGGGCCTGAGGGGCAAAGGTGAGTGTCTGCACCTAGGGGAGGATTTTGTCAGTCTCTCTGGACCACAATCTCTGATTTTGTTGTAGGCAATCTGCACCAGGTGACACTCAGAGGGAAGCTGCATTCCAGGTGACCGTCTTGGATGTCCGTGTACACAACCAAGGACTGGCTTCCTTGGCACTTGGGCTGTGTAGGTAAGCAGAGATGCCTGGCTGTAGGGAGTCCTACCTGGGCTTAATGAACCCAATGAAAGAGAGTATTTGCATTTAGCAAATCAATGAGGCCTGGGTGGAATCAAGCCCTCTTGGTGTTTTTGAGATGGAAAAGCTGCTTTCTGCCCAAGGGAGGGATGAGCTGTGGGCCCAGAAAGGGCAGGTTTCCCAGATCATCATCTGTTTGGGGACTCCATGGGTCTGGGTAGGAATAAACAGAAGGGACTACCTGTAGGAATGCCACCTTACCATTATGGCTCGGGTTTCATGCCTTGTATCAGAAGAGACCCTCTATCTATGGGCACCTTCTTCACAATATTGGATCACACCCAGGCCTGTCACAGACCCTGGGGGCCCTTGGAGGCTCGGGCATCTCTTTGGCCTTTTCCTGCTAAAGGGAGGTAGCTCTTGGAGGCACAGGTAGACAGGTGAAAATAGAAAGCTACACAGGTAGAAAGAACAGGGGGCCTCACTCAGAATTTTGGGGGTAGTAGGCTAGCAATCGGGACACAACATTGACCAGGAATGACCTAGATAGGAACACACTGAGAAAGCAGTTCTCCAAGTCAGCTGAGCCCAGACATCCTTGTTTTCTGGTCTCCTGAAAGAATGCACAGGCAATGGATCAGGCCAGCATGACTGGTACTGTGAAGCTGTCCAAGGTGATGGGAGAATGCAGAATGCAGGCACATGTCTTTCAGGTCTCCAGGGCGAGCATTTCCAACCCTGCGCAATGCTCTGCAGATCGGTCCCTGTCAGGAGCAAATGCCAAAATTTTGTAACCTTTGAGGCTAAGTCACAGAGCTGGAAGTGCAACCTCACATGATCAATGAGAAAGTGAAAGAAAATAACCAGGACAAAGAAAATAGGGTGCTTACCAAAATTGATGCTCCTGGACAAGAAAGTTTGTACTTCTGCATATGTGCAATTCCTCTCAGGGATGTTGGTGTGTACACAAGCATGTGTGTGCATATGTGCATGAAAAGCACCTGACAGTACGCTTGTGAGTATGAAGTATAGAAACTGACCTAACCAGGTGATGAAAGTTGGATAGCAAAACCATGCAGGTCATAGGGAAAGATACATACTCTGGCCATCAGAAACACTGGAGCCAGGGTACCAATCCCTGTTATCTCATTGGATGAGCAATTTCTAAGTGGAATTACAGTGGTGCACCCAGGATGCCTGGCAGGAAGAAAGTGCCTGGGGGTGACCAGTAAGAGTGCAGAGGATCCGAGACACAGAACAGGCTGCACTCCCAAGACACAGAAGCCATGGTGGGTGATCCCATAACCCCTTGGACATGCAGCTACAAGGGCCTTTTTATCCTTATCAAACTCTGGGCTTTCTTTCCCTGACCTTGCCATGAGCATGAGCATCCTTTGCCTTTTTTCTGAGGTTTCAGAAATGGACCACCACTGCAGCATGAGCACCTGCTACCTGTATCAGTTTGAACCATCACTGTTTGTACTCTTTGAAGAATGCATATATCAGAGGTAAGGACTATAGGATGGATGGATTAGCTTGATCCTCTTGCTGTTCCTGGCCCCACAGGATTGGGCAACTGGGCAGGCTGTTACGTGTTCTCACATGGATAACAGAAGCACTTTGAAAGGGCCTCGATAGGGTAAATGGGCAGACATGCATGTCTCGGTCACCAGGGAGTCATGAAACTTAACAGGGAGTTGTCCTTCGTGTCTCATTGGTAGGTGTTTGAACAAGGTTCAAAGAATTTCCTCATGCCAGCAGAGCATGCCCCATTTCTCCCTCTGTGCAAAGTGTGGCCAAGACGCTGCAGACCTCTGCAATGTTCACGTCTGTCCAGCGAGGGAGGGAGGGTAACACGACCCCTTCTGAGGTTTAGCAGTGACCGCCCACTGTTGGCTTTCAAGTTTGAGAAAGCACTCTCCAAACGTGTGGACTAAAAAAGTCAGATCGTGTACACCTGTGGCGGATTCATGTTGATGTATGGCAAAGCCAATACCATATTGTAAAGTAATTAACCTCTAATTAAAATAAATACATTTAAAAAAAAAAAAAAGTCTGATCTTAGGTTAGTGCAAATCACTCAGGAGGAGAAGGGCTTGCCTTCACGGCAAGGATAAGCTTCTTGTATGAGTGCTGGTGTCCAGACAGTGGCAAAGGGGAACAGCACCACTTAAAGAGACAGAGACCCATAGACACCAGCCCTGGTACATACATAGAAGGATTGCCCAAAACAGTGCTATGCCAGAAGCAGAGATAAAGAGACACAGAGTGAGCTCTGTACCCTAAGGCTCTGGTGTCCCTGAACAATGGGGATCAACTGTTGCAAACCGTTGGGTTTTTCCCTACTCCGCTAGCATCTGGACAGCAACAGGTACTCTGTCCCATGGAGAAAAGTATCCAGCCACTTGGAGCCCCTGTGTATCATTTGGATACTCAGGGAGAGCTCTCGGTTATTGAAGGTCCTGTGGGACACAGGAGTGTGTTGTTCAGATTGCGGAGCAGGAACCCGTGGTTGAAATTTCCAAATGCAGGTCAATGACAGCGCCTGGGGTAGCGGCAGATGCAAAATCTGCTAGCTCCCTAGAGCAGAATCTGGCCACGTGGTGGAGCTGGAGCCCAGGAACCGCGGAAGATGTCCTCCGGTCTAGGGGCGTGTCCATAAGGGTGCCGTCCAGTACCCTCTCAGCCATTGGTCTAGATTTGGGCCAGCAGCATGTGCGTGGCTCACAGCCTAGGGCCGTGCCTGTTTGGCTGATGTACCAGAGCCTGTTCACCCGGTCCTGGGCTGACCACCACCCCTTTCTTCAACCTCAGGCCACCACAGACACACCAGCCACTGCCTCCCGACCATGCCTCTCACTCCCCACCCCGAAAAAGCAAGTTGGCCCCACAGGTTTTTTGCAGCCTGGGCCGCCATTGCACACCACTTGCTTTGGTGCTCTTATGTCCCATCCTTTCATATCTGACCCAGCCTGGGGTCATGGTCAGGGCCAAGAAGAGCATGAGAGGTGGTCAGAGGAATGTCGGAGTGTCCTGGGACCCCAGACCTTCTTAATTGTGAGCCCGGGTGCTCATGGGGATGGGGCCCTGAAGCCTGCCCTTGTGATGCTGTGCATGGCTGCGACCTTGCAGCCACCAGTTGTCACACCAGGCGAAGATGCCCCTCTCTTCAGTGTGGAGGCAGCAGGGGACCTGCTGGACAGGACCTCTGCCCTGGTGGACAGAGACATGGCGCAGATCAGGCGGATGTTCCAGCTGCTTGTGGAAGACATCATGGAGGAGGTGGAGGTTTTGGCTGATGAGAAGCAGCAACAGGGGTCCTCCCAAGACCTGGATGAGAAGATATTAGAGGATCAAGGCCAGCAACGGCCGGGAGGCCTGAATGAACTTCTGGCGCTAGATGCGCTTCAGGCTCTGGCCACCCTGCAAGTGGAACTGAGCTCTGACCATGAGAAAAACTGCAGGGCCTAAGTTTAGTTCATGTGCAAGAGCCATCAGAGGAGGAAGTGTGACTTGGCTCAGAGGAGTGCCATTATCCAGGGCATCCCTGGCTTCTGGGTCAAAGTGGTATCCTTTCTGCTGCTCCTTGGGGTCTGCTGCTCAGGAGGAGGAGGAGGTGCAGGGGCAGGAGCAGGAGGATGGGTGGGGGCGAGGGCGCAGGATGCGTGCTGGTGGACCCTGAAGGAAGTGTGGTACTGGGCAATTGGCAGGCTCCAAAGGCACAGCTGAGTAGAGTTCAGGCAGGGCCTCACCTGTGAGTGTTGCAGTCATGACTTTGTGTGTCTACTTCAGGCCTGCATCTGAGGAGGAGCAGCTCCGAAGCCTCTAAGTCAGGAATGACCAGAGTCAGTACCCCAGAGCAGCCTCAGCAGACAGTTATTATAAATGTGGATGATCCCAAAAATAACTGATATGGGACACACACACACACACACACACACACACACACACACACACACACATAAACATACACAAACACACACCAACTCCTTTGCTTTCGGACATGATTTGTTACAACGACTGCAAGTTGTTTGACCACGTAAGCAATGACATGCCACTACTCAGCATACACAAGTCTGGAGAAGAGTAGGGATCAGAAACAGCCCCTTCTTGGGGAATGCAGACCACCTCAGATACAGAACACCACAAGGAACCCAGAGCCATGAGCGTGCCTGATGGTATGGCAGGGCCTGAGGACAACCGTGGTGGCTGGGCAAGCAGAAGTGCCCAGCATCCTTGACGATGCCTGTTCCAGTGTCCTTCCACCCCAGACTAGGGCTGATGTTCCTGGCTCTTCTTGGCCTAGTATGTGGCTAATATGGCTCCTTGACCTAAAGCAGATTATGAACCACCCTCAAGTTTCTGTCATCATCAGCGACCAAGATAAAGACTTTCTCAGCTACCTGATCAATTTGCAGGCCAGTGAGGGAGACTGAAGACGGGTGGGTATGGGACTTGGTGGGGAGTGGGAGGATCATGTTATCCATGTTCCTACACTGTGAGAGTTTGGAGAGGCTTCGTGGAAGCTGTTAATGGGAGGCAAGCTGAGGTCCCTAGAAGCTTGCACCTTTCTCTTCTCCCTATCCTAGCAGGTACAGGTGCGAGCCATCCCTGGTCCCACAGCAAGTTGATCTTTTCCTTTCGGTATAACCCCTACTTTTTGAACACAGTGATCATTAAGGAGTATTACCTTGACATCACTGGTAAAACGTGGCTCCTGGGGTGATGAGTGTGGGTGTGCAAGGGTGTGTATGATTCACCTGCGGGATCCGCACCTGTCTCCCCTGTCATTCTTCAGGGTAAAGGGCACATCATTCCACACCAGTCCATTGGCTCTGGGACTTTGAACAGAGAGGACCCAGCTGCAGGCTGGTCACCAGGAGCCTTAATTTTCTCAACTGGTTGTCAGGCCACAACTGCCCAGAATCAAACAGGATTGTTGAGGTAGACTAGTTTTGGTCCTGCATACAGTTGATGCTTGATGTTAGAGTTCTTGGCTGCTCATGGGAAGGTTCGGGTCCTGGCCAGCCCAGAGCTGACCTGGCTTGTGTTGCCACCAGATAATCAGCTAAGACGAGTAGGGTGATCCCCTGAAGTACTACCCCAGCAGGGAAGATTCTTCCGTGAGTGGTAACTGACAGAGACACATGTGGTAAAGGGTCTGGAGGTGGGCCGTGAAGGGACAGCCATGTTGGAGTCGTGACACTTTCCTTTCCCAAATGGGGATGCTCAGGCTCATGCAAGCTGGCTGAGGAGCATGAATTTGGGCCATGCATATAGCAGGTCGCCTGCTGAGGCTAGGGCCTGAGCATTCAGTGTGTCCGTGAGTGAAACAAGTCTCCCTCAAATCAGTTGTGGTTGCAGCATAAGACTCCTAGGTGATACTACTAGAGGCAGGGTGAAGTAAGTTTCTTTTTCAGAATCATCCTGTTGTGGGTCCTCCCATCCTCTGGCCTCCTGTTGCTCACTGAGTTTGACATTGCCTGGGCCCTTCATTCCTGCCCCTTAACCTGGGAAGGTCTATCATTGAAAGGGCATCCTGTCTGGGATCCCAGTGCACCTGTGTGCTGACTTTGGGTTCTTCTGTGAATTTCCACATGCACCGCTTGGTGGCTCACAAGCACCACACATGCTGCTGGAAGTGGCTTCAGGCTACCTTGGGAAAATATGAAAGAGCTCGTGGAGGAGGTGAACAGGAAAGAGCTCGTGGAGGACGTGAACATGGAGCCACAAGGGCAGGGCATGGTGCCCACCGACAACATCTCTGACATTGCAGAGACCACCCACCCTTAGACTGGGGACACCTCATGCCTCCACTTATGGTAACTAGGCTCCTCCTCTCCTGTCACCTTCATCTCTGTGTCTTCCCTGGGCTACACACACAAACACACACACTCACAAACACAGCCGACATAAGCACATGCGTGTATACACACACATGCTCGGCACGGAGACACAAACACAATCAGGGAACACGGGCTTCTGAAACACATGAGTTTCCTGTTTGCATTTGTGTTCCTGTGCCGAGCATTTGTGTGTATGTGTGTGTGTGTGTTGTGTGTGTGTGTGTGTGTGTGTGTGTGTGTGTGTGTGTGTGTGTGTGTGTCTGGCCCAGGGCAGACACAGAGATGAAGGAGACAGGAGAGGAGGTGCCAAGCAACCAAAAGAGGAGGCACGAGGCGTCCCCAGTTTAAGGTATGTTGGTCGCCGTATCTCTGCAGTACCCTGTACAGGATGGGAACGAGGAAAGGATGGCCAGTGATAACTCCAGACCGTGGCTCCAGAAATCTGCAATTAGACCAAATACAAGACAAGCTCACCATTTCTACTGTGTTGTTGTGTGTGTTTGGACCGGGAAGAGGGGATGCATGGCCTGAGGATTCACCCAGGACAAATCAGGTGGGGTAGGGCTTTGAGACCACTGGCTTTGGAGCCCTCAGCCTGTGGTCACATGGGCCGGCCTTTGGAAATGGTGGATGTGGCTATGGCAGGACTGGGATGGTGAGGAGGCTAAGGTCCTGCAGAAAAGGGCAGAGACCTGAAGGAGAAAGAGCCACAGATTGTCTGCTGCACTGGAGACTTGTTCCACACACGTAAGGAGAACTGGAAAGGTCCTGGGCTGTGCTGCCCAGGATCAGCCCAAAAGCCAGCATGCTATGTCCATGAGAGTGGCACACACTGACACGATGTGACACAAAACGGAAGATAAGTTAAGGCAGGCTGTCTGTGCAAAACGACAGGCCTCCTAGGAGAGACAGGATGTGAGTGTGGCATGCCTCCAGGCACTTCCAGCCTCCCTGGCAGTGCAGGTAGGCAAAGAAAGTGCAGGGCTTAGTGTACGTGTGTGGCCCTCCGCTGGGTTGTGCCTGTGAGGGAGGGAACAGGGAGGAAGCAAGGGTGGTGGGCTTATTGCATGTCCCAAGGGAACTCGGGGGAGTGGGAGATGGGGAAGCCCCTGGGGGTAATTTGAAGCCTGCTGGTTTTCAGGGTCCAGGGTCTAGGCAATAGCGGTCCTGCCAAAGATACCCCATGGTGTGTGCTGAAAGTCCTGACGTGAATTCCTTCTTTCCTCTGGGGTCATGCCCCTGGCTCTGGGGTCTAGAGGGGCAAAGGTGTGCATCTGCATCTGAGAGAGGATTCTGGCTCTCTCTCTCTGGAGCAGATTCTCTGATTTTGTCATAGGGGATTTGCACCAGGTGACACTCAGTGGGACCCTGCCTTCCAGGTGACTGTCTTGGATGTCTTTGGGCCCAACCAGGGACAGGCTTCTTTGGCACTTTGGCTGTATAGGAAAGCAGATATACCTGATTGTATGAAGACCTACCTGGGCCTAATGAGAGCAACTGAAAGGGAGTCTTGGCATTTAGTCAATCAGTGATGTCTGGGTGGTTCTAACACAGTTGGTGCTAAGTTACAGAGTCAGAAGTGCAACCTGAGATGAGCAAGTGAAAGAAAATAACCAGGACAAAGAAAGTTGGATGCTTACCAAAGTTCATGTTCCTGGAGAAGAAAGCGTGTACTTCTGCATATGTGCAAGTTTCCTCTCAGGGATGTTACTGTGTACATGCACATGCACACAAAGAACCACCTGCCAGTACGCTTATGAGTATGAGCTGTCGGAAGTGACCTAACCAGGTAATGGGAGTTGAATAGCAAAGCATGAACGTCATAGGGAAAGACTCCACCTAGACTCCAGCCAGCAAAAGCACTGAAGTCAGGGTACCAATCTCTGTTATCCCACCGAGCAAGCAAGTTCTAAGTGGAGTCAGAATGGTGCACCAAGGATGCCTGGCAGAAAGGAGAGGCAGGAGGAAAGTGCCTGTGGGCGACCAGTGAGAGTTCAAAGATTCCAAGACACAGAACAATCAGCAACCTCAGACAAAGAAGCCAAAGTGGGTGACCACACAACCCCTTGACCACCCGGCTACAAGGGCCGTTCTGTCCTTCTGAAGTGCCAGGCATACTTTCCCTGACCTTGCCATGAGCATGAGTAAGGTTTGCCTTTTTTGTGTGCTTTCAGTGATGGACCAGAAGTGCAGCATAAGGACCTGCTACCTGCAGAGTCTTCCAGTTTGAAACATCACTAATTGAACTCTTTGCAGAACACATATATTGGTATCAGGACTACAGGATGGATGGCTTAGCTTGATCCTCTTACTGCTCCTGGCCCCACAGGCTTGGGCAACTAGGCAGGCTTGGGTGTGTTCTCACATGGAGAACAGAACCACATTTGCTGTGAACCACCTCAGGAGATCCCATGCATGCAAAGGTCATGCAGAGAAGACCTGACAGGCAAAGGTGGATCAGGACTCGAGGGATTACCTGGACCTGCTCAAGCATCTGCCCGAAACCAAAATCTGTCTCTACTGTTTACTATATTATGCCTTTCACCAATTATTTTGACATTAACAGGGGGCTCTCCCCGACCACCTTTCTCTGAAGAAAATCAACGTAAGGCTCTAGTTAATAAGTCTCCTGGGCTTGAAAGGAACATTTTAATTCTAACCCCTCTGTTACTATTTTAGCTTCCTTGGCAGGTTTATCTACACTCTTGTAACTAATGCACATGATTGTTCACAACACCCCAAGCATAATCTTTGAGTAAAAAAAAAAAAAAAAAAAAAAAAAAAAAAACTTTATTAGAATAATACTGCATTGTTGAGCCAATGTTTCCTGAATTTTTTCCTTACCCAATTTTTACCCAATTAAAGGCACCTGGGAGGATATTAGCTAATATAGTTGGTATGCAAGAAAAACAAGCAGTAGCCTTGGTATTAGCAACATAAGACCCTTGAGTTAATAAGTACTTTCTTTGTTGTAACCCACTGCACCTTTGCTCCATAAGAATGTAACTCTGTTTCCTGAGGGGGACTACAGACTGGAAAGATAAAGGGAAAGTAGGTTTTCAGGTTGACCAACATTTATCAAGAAAGAGTCACAAAATGTTAACAGGCCATGGGGCCAGAAGATAATGTACATAACATAAGACCCTTGTTTGTGAAAGCTTTGCAAAAAATGTCCTGGTTTCGATAAAGGTAAAACTGATGGAATGTTGAGCTGATTCTGCATGACTTTGTATCTTTCACTTCTGGAAATGTGTAACTCAGAGTATAAAAGCCCCTTTTGAAAATAAAGCTGCAAGACCCGTTTCACCTAAGCTGGGTCTCCCCTGTGTCATTCTCTCTCTCTCTCTCTCTCTCTTTCTCTCTCTCTCTTTTTCTCAGCCAGATTCCCTAGAGCACAGAGGCTCTCTGAGTTCACTTTTTTGCCCAGGCTTCTAACACCCAATCGAGAAGGTGCTCTGCAACTTCGCTCCATCGAGAGGGTGCCTGTGACCTCCATGAACACAGCAAGTGCTGTGTCAAGGGCTTTATTGCCTTTCTGTGTAAACCAAGGAATATCAGCCTCTTTTTCTCTCCTTTACGTTCTCTCTTTTTGCCCGGGCTTCTAACACCCAATCGAGAAGGTGCTCTGCAACTTTGCTCCATCGAGAGGGTGCCTGTGACCTCCATGAACACAGCAAGTGCTGTGTCAGGGGCTTTATTGCCTTTCTGTGTAAACCAAGGAGTATCAGCCTCTTTTTCTCTCCTTTACTTTCTCTCTTGCTGAGGGTATCCCTGAATCCTGCTGGGGCTGGACCCCAGCAAGTGGCGCCCAGAACAGGAACCTGAAGTTAAGTCTCCCCATTGTCCAGTTTTTGGGACGGCTAGGACTCCACTTAGGGTGCTGCAAACCACTTTGCATAAGATAGGTAGGGTGAGGAAGAGTGGGTAGTGTTGAATCTTTCCTTGAAGACAGAAATCACTGACACGGGTAACAACAAATCAAAAGAACAACAACTCTTTATAGGAGTAATCTTGCAATTGTTAAATAAAAGAGGAATTAAAGTTAAGAAGGCTAGTATTCAATCCTTTTTTACATTTGTACAAGAGCAATGTCTTTGATTTCCAGAAGAGGGCACTGATAACCTAGATACCTGGGAAAATGTAGGGAAACAGGTAAAAATTTATTACACTTTGCATTGCCCAGAAAAAGTAACCACTGACACCCTTTCTCTTTTTAATATGATTAAGGATGCTTTAGATCCTGCTCATAAATCTGAAGAGTAAATAATTTGAGACCATAATGTGGGGCGGTTAGGATTGTACCTGCCTAACTGCCAGCAGGGTGAAGAGGGTACAGAATGAATAAGAATATTATCTAGAAAAATAGGTTTCTCTGCATCTAAGAATAGACAAATGTTTATTGAAGTATTACTTCACATGTTGGTCAATAGAGGCATTAAAAAAACCACAGGAAGACTGTCTAAATTTCTATGTTTGTTTTATACTTTGCATAGGCCAGAAAATATTCCTTTAGATGCGTTTGCTCTGTGAAACATGATTAGAAATGTCCTGGACCCTTGTCATGAGGCTGTTAGACAGCCTATGTGGGAGGCTATAGCGGTCGGTGGTGGGTCTCCACTTTTGTGCAGATCATATTTTCTGCCATTGATGAACAGGAGGGGGCTTACAGGACCCTACGGTCAGGCGCCCTGGTGAGCCCCCTCCCCCTCTGCACAAACCTTTAAAGACTTATCTACCACTTTCTGATTTAAGGTGATCGCCGCCACCTCCGTTTGCGCCTCCCAAAGCCTCCAAAGGTCTTGCCTAAAGCTGAAGAAGATAAAAAGTGTTTTGCACAACAGAACTATTAAAGCATACGCATACACAATATGCAGAGCATACTCCTTGGAGAAAACCCCTCAGGGGGGCCTCACCCAGGCTAGGAGAGAAGCGGAATGGTAAGGGGTTTTAACAACAATATTAACCCCGGACATGCTGGTTACTCCAATTGCAACGGGAGTGGCTGGCCCCCTACCTGAGGGTATTGTACGATTTGTGCTTGGGCGTAGCTCGCTTTCTTTTCAAGGAATTTCACTGGTGCCTGTTGTAGTAGGTTCTGATTATATTGGGGAAATTAAAGTTTTGATCTTGCCACTTACCAAAACTGTGCAAATTAATAAAGGTCAAAGAATAACACAGCTTTTGCTTTTAAGTTATTATCAGAAAGGTAAAAAACTTGACTTCTCAAGCTAGAGGCCACAGAGTATTTGGATCTAGTGATCTAGCTTTTTGGGTTCAGGAAATTACAGCTTCTAGGCCTTCAAAAGATCTTTTAATTCAAGGAAATGAAATAGGGCTGTTAGATACTGGAGCAGACGTCTCTACCATTGCTGGACTTTAACCTTTAGAAGGGACAATTTTAGTTTTCACAGATGATTCCTCTAACGTTAAAGCAGACACAATTATTGATAAAATATCCCATGTTCAGGTAACTGAAGAGACATCTGTCCAGAGAGCTGAGTTATGAACAGTTATTTGGGCTCTTCAACATTTAAGAGACCACACCTTCAATTTTTTGACTGACTCCCAATATATTGTAGGGTTGTTTCCTCATATAGGGACTGTTAATATTCAAAAAAAAAAAAAAAAAAAAAAAAAACTACTATATTCTCCTTGTTATCTGATTTACAGAAAAAGATTAAACACAGAGATAACAAATATTTTGTGGGACATATTAGAGCCCATTCTGGCTTGTCTGGCCCTTTACATGAAGGAAATGCTTTGGCAGATGCATTGACTAAATTAATTGCTTTAAACTTACAGAAAAAGATGGACAAAGCCAAAAATTCTCACAAAATTCACCATCAAAATGCAGCTGGTTTAAGGTATGAATTTCATATCCCTAAAAGAAACAGCTAGACAAAGAGTTAAGTTATGTTCAAATTGCCCACTATTTAATCCATATCCACCGTTAGGAGTAAATCTCCGAGGCCTTAAGCCTAATGCTCTCTGGCAAATTGATGTAACCCTATCCCGACCAAAAAATGAGTCTACTTATTTTATTTTAGCTTGCCTACCCTCTCCCTATGTTTTTCTGTTCACTAATGACTCCAAAGGACTTAATATACAAATAAATTATTCAGGTGGACCTAACATAGTATCTTGTGAACAATGTATGCTCTCATCTTGTTTGAACCCTCAATATAATGTTTGCTCCTTTGCAGTGTTGCAAAGTCCACCCTATCTTATAGTGCCGGTGACTGTAATCACTTATTGGTATGATAACTGCAGTCTTGCTGTGTTGCAACGATTACAAGATTTGATGTGATCGTGAAGGTTTGTGAGCTTGCTTTTCTTGAGAATATCAGCTTTAATAACTGCAATTACCTCTGTCACTGTGGCGTCAATATCATTGACTCAAAAAGTGCATACTGCTCAATATGTTAATATTATGTCTAAAATTGCCTGGAAAAATCCCATGGACAGAGGAGCCTGGTAGGCTACAGTCCATGGCATCACAAAGAGTCGGACACGACTGAGCGACTTCACGTTCACATTCACATTCATGTCTAAAAATGGCTCTTTAGCTTTGTCAGGAAGTTATAGATAGGAAACTAGAAATGGAGGTAGATGCCCTGGAGGAAGTTGTAATGCATATTGGGACTGAATTACAGGCATTAAAGAAAAATTGTCATTGTCCTATCATGCCAACTACCTGTGGATTTTTGTAACACCCCTGAAAGTAAACGAGACAGATTATAACTGGGAGAAAATTAGAAATCATATTTCGGGGGTATGGAATAGCTCCAGCATTAGTGTAGATTTAGGAAAACTTCACACTAAGATAAAGACCATGGAACATTCCCGATTGGATTTTACTGCCACAGGAGCAGCAAATGACCATTTTTCATACATTTTCAAACCTTATTTCAGGAAAACAACATTCTGTCTACTATTTTTAGCTACGCCGCTGTGGCCACTCTAATTCTGCTTCTCATAATTATTCTTCCTTGTATTGTCAGAACTCTTTGACAGAGTACTCAGAAGCTCGCGACTGAGTTACATCTGGCTGTTTTAAAAAATACAAAAAGGAGAGATGTCAGGAGCCACAACGGGAGATCCCACCCATGACAAAGGTCATGCGGAGAAGATCTGACAGGCAAAGGCAGATCAGGACTCGAGGGATTCCCTGGACCTGCTAAACCATCTGTCCCGAAACCAAAATCTGTCTGTCTACTGTTTATTATATCATGCCTTTCACCAATTCTTTTGACATTAACAGGGGGCTCTCCCCGACCACCTTTCTCTGAAGAAAATCAATTTAAGGCTCTAGTTAATAGTTCTCCTGGGCTTGAAAGGAAAATTTTAATTCTAACTCCTCTGTTACTATTTAAGCTTGCTTGGCAGTTTTATCCACACTCTTGTAACTAACGTACATGATTGTTCACAACACCCCAAGCCTAACCTTCGAGTTATAAAAAAAGAAAAAGCTTTATTAGAATAATACTGCATTGTTGAGCCAATGTTTGTTGCCAAGTTTCCTTGTCCTTTACCCAGTGTGCAGCCGGAAGTGCATTAGCTAGTATAGTTGGTATGCAAGAAAAACAAGCAGTAGCCTTGGTATTAGCAACAAAAAACCCTTGAGTTAATAAGTACTTTCTTTGTTGTAACCCACTGCACCTTTGCTTCATGAGAATGTAACTCTGTTTCCTGAGGGGGACTGCAAACTGGAAAGATAAAGGGAAATCAGGTTTTCTGGTTGACCAAACTTTATCAAGAAAGAGTCACAAAATGTTAACAGGCCACAGGGCCAGAAGATAATGTACATAACATAAGACCCTTTTTTGGGGAAAGTTATGCAGAAAATGTCCTGGTTTCGTTAAAGGTAAAACTGATGGAATGTTGAGCTGATTCTGCATGACTTTGTATCTTTCACTCCTGGAAATGTGTAACTCGGGGTATAAAAGCCCCTTTTGAAAATAAAGCTGCAGACCCGTTTCACCTAAGCTGGGTCTCCCCGAGACATTCTTTCTTTCTCTTTCTCTCTTTTTCTCAGGCAGATTCCCATGAGCACAGAGGCTCTCTGAGTTCACTTTTTTGCCTGGGCATCTAAAACCCAATAGAGAAGGCGCTCTGCATCTTCGCTCCATTTAGAGGGCGCCTGTGGCCTCTGTGAACACAGCAAGTCCTGTGTCAGGGGCTTTATTGGCTTTCTGTGTAAACCAGGGAATATCAGCCTCTTTTTCTCTCCTTTACTTTTCTCTCTTGCTGACACCATTTTTCCTGAGGGTATCCCTGAATGGTGCTGGGGCTGGACACCGGCACATGTTGAAAGGGCCTTGATAGGGTAAATGGGTAGCCATGCATATCTCTGGCACCGGTGGGTCGTGGAACTCAAAGGGGAGCTGTCCTTACCGTCTGCCTGGCAGGTTTTCAAGTGATGTTCATGGAGTTCCCTTATGCCAGGAGAGCATGCCCCATTTCTCAATCTGTGCCAAGTGTGGCCAAGCCACCTCAGGCCTGTGCAGTATTCACATCTGTCCAGCAAAGGAAGGAAGGTCGAAGCCCCTTCTGCAGTTCAGCATTGACCACCGACTGTTGGCTTTCAAGTTTGAGAAAGAACTATCTGAACGCGTGGACTAAAAAAATTGGATCTCCCATTGGTGCAACTCACTAAGAAGGAGAAGAGCTTGCCTTCACGCCATGGATTAGCTTCTCATATGAGCGCTGGTGTCCAGAGAGTGCCAGACAGCAACAGCACAACATGGAGAGACGGAGACACACAGACACCAGCCCTTGGTACACACATAGAAAGATTGCCCAAAACAGTGCTGTACCAGAAGCAGAGATAAAGAGACACAGATTGAGCTCTGTACCCTAAGGCTCTGGTGTCCCTGAACAGTGAAAATCAACTGTAGCAAACAGTGGGGGTTTTCCCTACTTCCCTAGCATCCGGACAGCAACAGGTTCTCTATCCCATGGAGAAAAGTATCCAGCCACGTGGCGCCCCTGCTTAACCTTTGGATACTCAGGGAGAGTTCCCAGTTATTAACGGGCCCGAGGGACACGGGAGTGTGTTGTTTGGACTGTGGAGCAGGAACCTGTGGTTGGAATTTCCAGAGCCTGATCAATGACTGCGCCTGGGCTAGTGGCAGATGCAAAACCCACTACCCCCCTGGAGCAGAATATTTCACATCGGTGGGCTGGAGCCCAGGGACCGTCGAAGATGCCGTCTGGTCTAGGAACATGTCCATAAGGGTGCCGCCCACCACACTCTCAGCCTTTGCACTAATTTGGGCCAGCAGCCAGAGAATGGCTCATAGCCTTGGGCCCCGCCTATTTGGCTGATCTCCCCAGGGCCCTTTCACTATGTCCTGTGCTGTCTGCCAACCCATTCTTCAGCCTCAGTCCACCCTACACACACCAGCCCCACCTCCCTACCATCCCCCTCACTCCATGCCCCCAAAGAGCTAGTGGGTCCCACAGGATTACTGCAGCCTGATCCGCATTTGTGCACCACTTGTTGTGCTATTATGACCCATCCCTTTGTATCTGCCCCAGCCTGGGTTCGCGACCAGGGCCAAGAGGAGCGTCAGAGGCGTTCAGAGGAATGCAGGAGTGTCCTGGGGCCCCAGACCATCTTAGTTGTAAGCCCTGGTGTTCAGGGTGCTGGGGCCCATGGCCTGCCTTCCTGATGCTTTTCGTGGCTGGGACCTTGGAGCCACCAGTTGTAATGCCAGGCAAAGAGGCCACCCTCTTCAGGTTGGAGGCGGTGGACGACACTGAGCCCCTGGTGGATGGAGATGCAGCGGGTATTGGGTGGGGGGTCCAGCTGCCTGCAGAATACATCATGGAGGAGGTGGAGGTTGTGGCAGATGAAGAGCAGCAATAGGGGTCCTCCCAGGAGCTGAAGAGAAGATGGTGGAGGAACAGGGCCAGGAAAGGCCTGGGAGATCGACTGAGCTTCCGGGGCAAGATGCATTGCAGGCACTGGCCACCCTGAAGGTGGAACTGAGGTCTGAGCATGAGAAAAACTGTGGGGCCTACTTTCGGTGCATGAGCAAGAACCATCAGAGGAGGAAGCCTGACTTGGCTCAGAGGAGCGCCATTTTGCAGGGCATCCCTTGCTTCTGGGCCATAGCTATATACTTTCTGCTGCTTCTTGCAGTCCACTGCTCAGGAGGAGGAGGAGGAGGAGCAGGAATCTTTTCCCTCCTCCCTACCCTGGCAGGTGCAGTTGCAGAGCCATCCATGGTCCCACTGCAAGGTGATCTTCTCCTTTCAGGACCACCCCTACTTCTTGAGCACGGTGATCACTAAGTATGGTTACCTTGACATTGTTTGTAAAACATGGCTCCCGGGGTGAAGAGTGTGGGTGTGCAAGGGTGTGGATGATCCACCTGTGGGATCCGCACCCATCTCCCCTGTCTTCTGCAGGGTATAGGGCAGGTCATTCAACTCCTGTCGACTGATTCTGGGGCTTCAAACGGGGAGCACCCAGCCACAGGCTGGACACTAGGAGCCTTAACTTTCTCAGCTGATTGTCAGGCCAAAACTGCCCAGAATCGAACAGGATTGTTGAGGAGTGGTGGTTTGAGACCTGCACAGTTAATGATTGATTATGGAATTCTTGGTTGCTGGTTCACCTTACTCTTTGTGCCAGCAGATCATCAGCAAAGATGTGTGGGATGATCCCCTGAAGTAGTACCCTGGGGAGGAAGGTTCTTCCATGAGCGTAACTGACAGAAACATATGTGGAGAGGAGGTGTGGAGGTGGGCCCTGAAGGGAGAGTCGTGTAGTATCTAGGACACTGTCCTTTCCCAAGGGGATGCTCAGACTCATGCAAGCTGGCTGTGGAGCCTGAATTTGGGTCGGACATGTGCAGGTGACCTCCTGAGACTGTGGATTTGGGGGTTCGGTGTGTCCATGAGTGAAGCAAGTGTACCTCAAATTAGCTGTGGTTGCAGTGCCAAAGTCCAGGTGATACAATTAGAGGGAGGGTGAATTAAGTATCTTTTTTCAGAATCATTGTTCCATGGGTCCTGCCATCCCCTGGCTCCTGTTACTCACTGAGTTTGAGATTGCTTGGGCACTTCACTCCTTCCCCTTACCCTGGGAAGGCATATCATTGAAAGGGTGTCCACTCCAGGGTCCCAGTGCACCTGTGTGCTGACTTTGGGATCTTCTGTGAATTTCCACATTCACCACTCGGCATCTCACCACCACCATACACGCTGCACTGGAAGCAGCTTCAAGCTGCCTTGGGAAAATATGGAAGAGTTCGTATAGCCAGATTAGAATGGCTTTGTTATGGTATGGTCCCTTGTGCTGCTGAACTCTCTGAAGTGCCTCTGTTTTGCTGATCTAGGGCCCTGGCTCCAAAAGCCTGGTGTGGAGAAGTTGATGGAGAAGCTATGATGTGAGTTTGGACCAGACATGGGATTTAGTCAATGCAGAGCTGTGGCTCCTTGTCCCTTTGGAGGAAGAGGTATGCATTCACTCCAGGCATGGAGCCAAGGCAGAAGGAACACTGTCTCAGAGTGTCTTTACCTAGCCCAGGGACATCTCAAGGAAGCCAACCATTTAAAATGCCTGTGTTTGGTGAGAGGCCCCTGCAAGCATCAAGCAGGCCCTGTGTTATCATTGACTGCAGTTGGAGAAGCAGAGATAGTTAAGAGAATGGGACCTGGTGCCTGTGGACCTCCTGTTGAGTGATCAAAAGGGGAATTTGATTCATTCCATCCCCTTTCCCATTTGGCTAGCCTTTAGCCACAGTGAAGTAGCCATATCTGTCTCAGTCACAGTAATAAAGCCAGTTAAGATTCCCAAGTAAAAAAGCCTTGACATCCAGTTTGATTTGCACTGGACCCATAGTTTTAACTGAAAAGGATCAAACACAGGGAATCTGTTCAGTTTATGAATTGGGCTAAATTTAGTTCTCTTATCCTTAGGCTACAATGGAGTTGTCTGAGAATAGTAAATGTAGTGGATACAAAGGGTCCAGGGTGATTAAACCCTCTATAGAACTTTTCCTTACCTTTTCCAGTTACATGTATCTTACCCTAGTTGAACATGTGAAGATTTCAGTTTTGTATCTTATCTTGCCTTGAACACGAATGTATTGCAGTTAACAGTTAATTCTTTGTGTGTGTAATTTACCATTTTATCAAACTAATACTGATTTTCAGTCTTACTTGACACAGTCTGATGTGCAGGAATTGTCTCATTTATTTCAGTAATTATCAGGTCATAGAGTTATTATCCTTCCTCTACTCTATCCAACTATCTAGTCTGTGATTATACTTGTGGAAACCTTTTTTCTTGGGGTCTCCAAGAGCTCTTTCACAGACCTGTGGTGTACCCTCTAAGTATTGGTTCCTGAACATCAGCACACTTGTCTTCCTCTGTGGGTTCCTGGAGTTGAGTCTCCTCCTCGAGTTGAATGCCATACCTTCTCCACTTTTGGCACAGGTACCTAGCAATCTCTGTGCACCATTCAAGGAACCTGGGATCCTGGCTGTATATCTATGCCAGGAGAAATCTCTCCATTTCCTCTTCCTTTCTCCTCCTCTTTGTCTCTCCCCACTCTTTTGTTTTCCCCCTCCACAATTTATTTAAATGCTCTAAGCTTTCACAAAATGCTGGAAAGTGGTAATCACCAAGGTGTTAGCATCCGTCTCAGAAATGAAGTGGATGGACTACAGATGACTAAGCTGTAGTAAGTCTATTGTCTCCATTTTAGGTAATTTCCTGAGTGTAAATTCAAATACAAGTAGATTGTATTTATTTATTCAATGCTTCATTGATTGATTTGCACTTTGAATATATTACTAAGCCTTTCCAGTTAATTTGCTTGGGCCCACGCACTTTGCTAAATGTCAGCTTAAACCACTTTTTTAGGTGTTGTGTGTGTGTGTGTGTGTGTGTGTGTGTGTGTGTGTGTGTGTGTGTTGTGTCCTGGTCTCAGGTGAAAACTCTATGTATAAATAAATGTACAGACCATTGCATTCTTATCTCCTTTATTCTATTTCTATAGTAAAAATATGAAATGTTTTCTTTATATGTTTTTATTGTTGCTTAGTATTTTGAACACAGTTACTGTTGTTTGCTCTGAAGTATGCTCCTAAGGAGTACAAGTTGTATTTATTGCCAAATAAAAAGGTCCCAGTGATATGGTCCCTGACTACTTCCTCTCTTCCATTCTCTGTCGTTCTACTCTACTATTTTCCCCACTGGTGCCCTGTTTTTGACAACACTGGCCTTGCTTTTCCTTAAGCAAATACATTTCTTCCCAATCCAAAAACTTTGCAACTGCTGTTCTTCTGGAAATGCTCTTCCCCTAGGCCTGCATGGCTTGCTACCTCCCTTGTTTGAGCTTCACCAGTGCTGTTCAAATCACACAATGAAATCCTCAACCCCCTCCATTTCCTCCTCCTCCTTAAAGGCACTTTAAGTCTCTACCCTCTTCTTACCTCTCCAGCCTAAATTTCCTACTTTACACACACACACACACACACACACACACACACACACACACACACACACACACAAACTGAGAAGAGATAATAACATCAGGGCTTTGCTTCTTAGAATTAACTTGAGTCAGTTTCTGTGCCTGCAAATAAAATATGGTTAATAGCGAGTTGAGTTCTTTCAGGAGCTTCCTCTGTTTTTCTGTTGATATCTCTGTATTTTTTTCAGGCAATGACACTTTGTTTTGTTTACAAATGTTTGAATATCTGTCAAGATCACTATTTTGTAATTGCTTTTGGGAATTTCCTTGTCTACTTTGCTTGTTCTTTCAGGTAAAATTTATTGTTTTATTAATGTTGCCAAAACATTCTAAGTAAAATTACTATTTATAGAAATAAAATGTTTTTTTAAAAAAATATTTCTGCTGTCCATATTTTTTTACAAATAACATGGCATATTTCTATTTCTATTTTTTTTTAATAATCATATTGTGTTTGCCAGAAATTCTAAACAGTGATGTGTAAATGGGTTTTCTTGTTCTTAGTACCATCAAGTGCAATGAGGCTATGGCTTAATGAATTTCTATTTCTGTTTTTAGATTTTAAAGAGAATTGTTTTATTGGAGAGTTTACAACATCTGTTGAGACATTTCCTTTTCTTTACTTTCCCTTCCTTTCCTTTTTTTCCCCTGACTCTCTTCCTCTTTCTTTCTTTCCCTTTCTTTCCCCAGGTTTTTGCTTGACTGGATCTTTCCTGAAACAAAAGTAATTCCACTCAGACTTGAACATTATCCTTTGAACATTATCCTTTCAGAACCACATTCCGTTTCTCATTTCTAGTATTGGAATTAACCTCCTCTTCCCCTTATTAGATTGCCACAGTTGTGTCAGTGTTTCTGATTTTGTTTTTCCAAGAAGCAGCTCTTGTTTTATTATCCCAACAAGATTTATTTTTGTTGTTTTCTATTTTTGTTTCAATTCATATATACCTTCTACTTTCTTTAGATTTTTTCCTTATAACCTTGTATTTTAAAAGCTTTCTTTACAAATTTTCATGGAAATATATTTGATTTACAATGTTGTGTTTCAGATGTATATCACAGTGATTTAATTATACAGATACATATCTATTCTTTTTTAGGTTCTTTTCCAATGTAGGTTATTACATGATGCAGAGTCTTTTCTTTCTTTTTTTTTTTTAAATAGATGGTTTAGGGCTTGACCTAACTTTATTTAAATAGCAAATTTTATCTAAATCCCAAATATTTTTTTATGTATATTTTTTTTAACTAATATTTCATTCTCTACGATTTTTGGCAAGTTAATTAATTCCAAAGATTTCTCTCTTTGCAGGCTGAATGTTTTAATTTATAGTTTACTGAGAATTAAGTTTTCCTTGGAGCTCTGAGGGTATATGTGTATATACACTGACATGTCTATATACACATCCTTTTCAGATTACTAAATTTTTTTTTTTAGGATATATAAATGTATTTTAAAAGCTATTTTCTGTTTGTATGGTAAAAACATGAAATGCTTTAATTCTAAAAATTTGTTTCCCAAATGAATATAGTATAAAAAGTAAAGGTATAAAAGTATTCCTTTGAGAATAATCCGTACTAACAGAACTTGGAAATGTTAAAAAATTATTCATAACACTTACTAAAAGTGGTAAGAAAAACTTTATTCAAAGTAAGAGTACTACAGCTGGGTCTTATAATACGGGAGAGACATTGAGCTTAAGTCTGACTCCAGTAGGGACACAACTAGGATTTATAGCTACGGAACAGGGTGGGTCCATGGGATTGCAAACAGAGACTGGGAGACTGCAATGAACAACAACAACAGAGTGGGTGTCAGTGAATGGAAACTTATTAAGAGGGCCATAAGGGTGAGGGTGGATTCTGGCTCAACTGAGAAGATCATTGCTGAGGCTAGGCAAGGCTGATAAGATATTGAGGTGAGTGATAAGGAATTTGATCTGATACTGAGGGTGGTCAGATCAAGGGTGAGGTATGTTTTCTAAACTGAACTAGCAGATTCTGACTTAGATTGGACTAAATGGGCAGGCACCCCGGGATAAATACATGGCCCAAGGTTGGCAGTGCATTAATGAACTACTGCTACATAACAAATTACCCCAAACTAACAGCTTAAAACAATATTATCTCATACTGCTGCTGAAAGGAATCCAGGAGTAATTCAGTTGAGTGTTCTGGCTCAGGGTTTCATGAGATTGTCATTATCTGAAGCCTTGACATGGGCTGGTGGATTTCCTTCCAAGATGGCTTCCTCACATAGCTGTTGAAACCAGTTTCCATGCTGGCTATTGGGAGAAAGCCTCAGTTCTTTCACATGGGCCTCTCTACTGGGTTACATGAGTGTTGTCAAGATACTACTAAACTGGCTTCTAGAGTGATCCAAGAGGATGAGCAAGGAGGCTGCAGTGTCTTTTATGACCTAGTCTCAGACACTTCATTTTCATTTCTACAATATTCTAACATTAGAAGTGAGCCACTAAGTCCAGCCCACATGTGAAGGGGAGTATAAAGATCCACCCTTGAAAGAAAGGACTTGTGGACATCCTTTAAAACCACGTGGTACACACATGGCCACAAAATTGTTTACATACTTGTATGTCCAAAATGCTTTTTCCTGCCAATGCTTTCAAATAATTTATGCATTATAACATTAACTTGTAGTTCAGGACCTTGTCATCTAAGTCAGTTTCAGATATGGATCAGGGTCTACTTGTGCAATATCTCAAGTGTTCAGTCGCTCAGTTGTGTTCTACTCTTTGTGACCCGATAGACTGCAGCACGCTAGGCTTCTTTGTCCACCATCAACTCCAGGAGCTTGCTCAAACTCAAGTCCATTGAGTAGGTGATGCCATCCAACCATTTCATCCTCTGCTGTCCCCTTCTCCTGCCTTCAATATTTCCCCCATTAGGCTCTTTTCCAATGGGTCAGTTCTTCGCATCAGGTAGCCGAAGTATTGTAACTGTAGCTTCAGCGTCAGTCCTTCCAATGAATATGCAGGACTTATTTACTTTAGGATTGCCTGGTTTGATCTCCTTGTAGTACACTAGACTCTCAAGTCTTCTCAAACACATCAGATCAAATTATACAAGTGTAATTCCTCTAGATCTGATGATCTGTGAACAAAAGAGATGAGTTAATCTGCTCACTTTCACAACCAACATACAGTGCTGGGTCAGGCATAGATAACCTTTATAGACACTCCAGTTCCAGAAAGGGCAGGGGAGTGGGAGTCAATAGTAGCAGTTCTGAAATCCCACGGGTTCTTATTGGCAGTCCTTTGATTAGGATTTAAGGCCTGGAAACATCCTAGGCTTCAGTCTCTGAATTTTTAATTCTGCCCTCTGACATGATTCCATTGCATGAAAGGTGGCTAGTATATGGTTACAGTGAAACAGTCTCCCTAGCCTGCTTCCTGCTTGTCAAAGGTAGAAGTCCAGAGCTCTCTTATTTTGTACTATTTCTAGTCCTTTCAGTCCAAGCTGAACATATATATATGTTATCTTAAAATCTTGGTGTGCCTCCTGATAATCTTACTGGTGTTCATGGCAAAGCACCCACTCTAAAGCCACAATCACACGTTTTCATAAAAAGTCCTCCTCTGTCTTGGTTTTCTGCTGAGATAGCTGAGGGATAACACCCTGAAACTTGGTAGAAGTCTTATTGTGTGACTGAAATGATCTCTGAGTGACACCCCTAAACTCTTTGGAGGGCATTGGCCTGCCTAAATAATGTCATGAAGCATCCCCTTCCAGCTTTCTGAGGCTTAACAAAGAATTTTACAGTCACACTCATCTTTAGACAACCTTTATTAAAAAAAAAAATAATAAGAATGACCTATAGGTGATGTAAAATGTTATATTTAGACCATCTTATCTCAGTGCCCTGGAAATGACCTTGCTTGAGAGCCATTGATTTTAGCATCTTCTGTCATCTTAAAAGACTGGAAAATTTCCAAATCAGCAAGTTCTGTCTTATTTTTTTAAATCCTTCTCTTATTTATTTATTTTTTTAATTTCCCTTCATATTTTACTATAGGCAGCAAGAAGAAACCAGGAAGCACTTTTGGCTGTTTGGGCTGAATTCTCCTTGGCTAGATATCTCAATAAATAAGATACAGTTTCTCCTTCCAGGTCATTAGGTACATTTTCTACTTTTCATAAACTGCAGGTGTAGTGGCCTTTCCTCGGCCCACTCTCTAGGCTCTTTCCCCCTGCCTCTCCTTTCTGCCAGGCATCCAGGGTGCACCACTGTGATTCCATTTAGAGTGTGTTTGCTCAGTGAGATAATGGGAATCGATTCCCTGGCTTCAGTCCTTCTGCTGGCCAGAGTCTATGTACCTTTCCCTAAGACCTTCATGTTTTCATTATCCAACTTCCATCACCTGGCTATGTCATTTCTGACAGCTCATACTCACAAGCGTACTGGCAGGGACTTCTATGTGCACACATGCGTGTGTACACAGTAACATCCCTGAGAGGAAACTTGCACATATGCAGAAATACAAGCTTTCTTCTCCAGGAACATGAATTTTGGTAAGCACCCAACTTTCTTTGTCCTGGTTGTTTTCTTTCCTTGCTCATTAATCATGTCACGTTGCACTTCCAACTCTGTGCTGCTACTGCTGCTAAGTCACTTCAGTCATGTCCAACTCTGTGTGACCCCATAGATGGCAGCCCACCAGGCTCCTCAGTTCCTGGAATTCTCCAGGCAAGAACACTGGAGTGGGTTGCCATTTCCTTCTCCAATGCATGTCTTATGTTGCTAATACCAAGGCTACTGCTTGTTTTTCTTACATACCAACTATATAAGCTAATGCACTCCCAGGTGCAAATTGGGTAATGGACAAGGAAACTCGGGAGGAAACATTGGCTCAACAATGCAGTATTATTCTAATAACACTGTTTTATCACTCGAAGGTTATGCTTGGGGTGTTGTGAACAATCATGTGCATTAGATAAAAGAGTGTGGATAAAACTGCCAAGAAAGCTAAAACAGGAACAGAGGGGTTAGAATTAAAATGCTCCTTTCAAGCCCAGGAGACTTATTAACTAGAGCTTTAAGTTGATTTTCTTCAGAGAATGATGGTCTGGGAGAGCACCCTGTTAATGTCAGAAGAACTGATGAAAGGCATAATATAGTAAACAGCAGACAGACAGATTTTGGTTTCGGGCGGATGCTTGAGCAGGTCCAGGGAATCCCTCGAGTCCTGATCCGCCTTTGCCTGTCAGGTATTCTTTGCATGACCTTTGTCATGCATGGGGTCTCCCGTATTGGCTCCTGGCAAATGTGATTCTGTTCTCCATGTGCGAACACACCAAAGCCTGCCTTGTCGCCCAAGCCTGTGGGGCCGGAAGCAGTAAGAGGATCAAGCTAAGCCAACCATCCTATAATCCTGATACCAATATATGTGTTCTGCAAAGAGTACAATTAGTAATGTTTCAAACTGGAAGACTCTGCAGGTAGCAGGTCCTTATGCTGCACTTCTGGTCCATCACTGAAAGCACAGGAAAAAGGAAAGCCTAGTATGCCTGGCACTTCAGAAGGACAGAAAGGCCCTTGTAGCCGGGTGGTCAAGGGGTTGTGTGGTCACCCACTTTGGCTTCTTTGTCTGAGGTTGCTGTCTGTTCTGTGTCTTGGAATCTTTGAACTCTCACTGGTCGCCCACAGGCACTTTCCTCCTGCCTCTCCTTTCTGCCAGGCATCCTTGGTGCACCATTCTGACTCCACTTAGAACTTGCTTGCTCGGTGAGATAACAGAGATTGGTACCCTGACTTCAGTGCTTCTGCTGGCTGGAGTCTAGGTGGAGTCTTTCCCTATGACGTTCATGCTTTGCTATTCAACTCCCATTACCTGGTTAGGTCACTTCCGACAGCTCATACTCATAAGCGTACTGGCAGGTGGTTCTTTGTGTGCATATGCATGTACACAGTAACATCCCTGAGAGGAAACTTGCACATATGCAGAAGTACACGCTCTCTTCTCCAGGAACATGAACTTTGGTAAGCACCCAACTTTCTTTGTCCTGGTTATTTTCTTTCACTTGCTCATCTCAGGTTGCACTTCTGACTCTGTACCTTAGCGCCAAGAGTGTTTGAACCACCCAGACTTCACTGATTGACTAAATGCCAAGACTCCCTTTCAGTTGCTCTCATTAGGCCCAGGTAGGTCTTCATACAATCAGGTATACCTGCTTGCCTACACAGCCGAAGTGCCAATGAAGCCTGTCCCTGGTTGGGCCCAAAGACATCCAAGACAGTCACCTGGAAGGCAGGATCCCTCTGAGTGTCACCTGGTGCAAATCCCCTATGACAAAATCAGAGAATCTGCTCCAGGGAGAGAGCCAGAATCCTCCCTCAGATGCAGACGCACACCTTTGCCCCTCTAAACCCCACAGTCAGGGGCATGACCCCAGAGGAAAGAAGGAATTCACGTCAGGACTTTCAGCACACACCAAGGGGTATCTTTGGCAGGACCGCTATTGCCTAGACCCTGGACCCTGAAAACCAGCAGGCTTCAAATTGCCCCCAGGGTTTCCCCGTCTCCCACTCCCCCGAGTTCCCTTGGGACATGCAATAAGCCCACCACCCTTGCTTCCTCCCTGTTCCCTCCCTCACAGGCACATCCCGGCAGAGGGCCACACACGTACACTCACCCCTGCACTTTCTTTGCCTACCTGCACTGCCAGGGAGGCTGGAAGTGTCTGGAGGCATGCCACACTCACACCCTGTCTCTCCTAGGATGCCTGTCGTTTTGCACGGATAGCCTAGCTTAGCGTATCTTGCGTTTTGTGTCACATCGTGTCAGTGTGTGCCACCCTCATGGAGACAGCGTGCTGGCTTTTGGGCTGATCCTGGGCAGCACAGGCCCAGGACATTTTCGGTTCTCCTTACGTGTGTGGAACAAGTCTCCAGTGCAGCAGACAATCTGTGGCTCTTTCTCCTTCAGGTCTCTGCCCTTTTCTGCAGGACCTTAGCCTCCTCACCATCCCAGTCCTGCCGTAGCCACATCCACCATTTCCAAAGGCCTGCCCATGTGACCGCGGACTGAGGGCTCTATAGCCAGTGGTTTCAAAGCCCTACCCCACCTGATTTGTCCTGGGTGAATCCTCAGACCATGCACCCCCTCTTCCCGGTCCAAACACACACAGCAACATGGTAGAAATGATGAGCTTGTTTTTGTGTTTGGTTTAATTGCAGATTTCTGGAGCCATGGTCTGGCGTTATCACTGGCCATCCTTTCCTCGTTCCCATCCTGTACAGGGTACTGCAGAGATACGGCGACCAACCACCCTTAGACTGGGGACGCCTCGTGCCTCCTCTTATGGTTGCTCAGCACCTCCTCTCCTGTCGCCTTCATCTCTGTGTCTGCCCTGGGCCAGACAGACAGACACACACACACACACACACACACACACACACACACACACACACACACACACACACACACACACACACACACACACACACATATACACACAAATGCTCGGCACAGGAACACAAATGCAATCAGGAAACACAGTGTTTCAGAAGCCCGTGTTCCTGATTGTGTTTGTGTCTCCATGTGTGTATACACGCATGTGCTTATGTCGGCTGTGTTTGTGAGTGTGTGTATGTGTTTGTGTGTGTGGCCCAGGGAAGACACACAGATAAAGGTGACAGGAGAGGAGGTGCCGAGTTACCATACGTGGAGGAATGAGGCGTCCCCAGTCTAAGGGGGGGTGGTCTCTGCAATGTCAGAGATGTAGTCGGTAGGCACCATGCCCTGCTCTTGTGGTTCCCTGTTCACCTCCTCCACGAGCTCTTTCATATTTTCCCAAGGTAGCTTGAAGCCTCTTCCAGCACAGCATGTGTGGTGCTTGTGAGCCACCAAGTGGTGCATATGGAAATTCACAGATCCCAAAGCCAGCACGCAGGTGCACTGGGATCCCAGAGAGAATACCCTTTCAATGATAGATCTTCCCAGGTTAAGGGGCGGGAATGAAGGGCCCAGGCAATGTCAAACTCAGTGAGCAACAGGAGGCCAGGTGATGGCAGGACCCACAGCAGGATGATTCTGAAAAAGATACTTACTTCACCCTGCCTCTAGTAGTATCACCTAGGAGTCTCATGCTGCAACCACAGCTGATTTGAGGGAGACTTGTTTCACTCACGGACACACTGAATGCCCAGGCCCCAGTCTCAGCAGGCCACCTCCTACATGCATGGCCCAAATCCATGCTCCTCAGTCAGCTTGCATGAGCCTGAGCATCCACATTTGGGAAAGGACAGTGTCACGGCTCCAACATGGCTGTCCCTTCACGGCCCACCTCCAGACCCTTTACCACATGTGTCTCTGTCAGTTACCACTCATGGAACAATCTTCCCTGCTGGGGTAGTACTTCAGGGGATCGTCCCACTCGTCTTAGCTGATGATCTGGTGGCAACACGAGGAATGTCACCTCTGGGCTGACCAGGACCCGAACCTTCCCATGAGCAGCCAAGAACTCCAACATCAATCATCAACTGTATGCAGGACCAAAACTAGTCCACCTCAACAATCCTGTTTGATTCTGGGCAGTTGTGGCCTGACAACCAGTTGAGAAAATTAAGGCTCCTGGTGACCAGCCTGTGGCTGAGTCCTCCCTGTTCAAAGTCCCAGAACCAATGGACTGGTGTGGAATGATGTGCCCTTTACCCTGAAGAAAGACAGGGGAGACGGGTGTGGTGGACCCCCACAGGTGAATCATGCACACCCTTGCACACCCACACTCATCACCCCAGGAGCCACGTTTTACCAGTGATGTCAAGGTAATACTTCTTAATGATCACTGTGTTCAAGAAGTAGGGTTGGTACTGAAAGGAAAAGATCAGCTTGCTGTGGGACCGGGGATGGCTCGCACCTGTACCTGCTAGGATAGGGAGAAGAGAAAGGTGCAAGCTTCTAGGGACCTCAGCTTGCCTCCCATTAACAGCTTCCACGAAGCCTCTGCAAACACTCACATTGTAGGAACATGGATAACATGATCCTCTCACTCCACACCAAGTCCCATACCCACCCATCTTCAGTCTCCCTCACTGAACTTCAAGTCGATCATGTAGCTGAGAAAGTCTTTATCTTGGTCGCTGATCATGACAGAAACTTAAGGGTGGTTCATAATCTGCTTTAGGTCAAGGAGCCATATCGGCCACATGCTAAGCCAAGGAGAGCCAGGAACATCAGCCCTAGTCTGGGGTGGAAGGACACTGGAACAGGCATCATCAAGGATTCTGGGCACTTCTGCTTGCCCAGCCACCACTGATGTCCTCAGGCCCTGCCATACCATCAGGCACGCTCATGGCTCTGGGTTCCTTGTGGTGTTCTGTATCTGAGGTGGTCTGCATTCCCCAAGAAGGGGCTGTTTCTGATCCCTACTCTTCTCCAGACCTGTGTATGCTGAGTAGTGGCATGTCATTGCTTACATTGTCAGACTTGCAGTCATTGAAACAAATCGTGTCCAAAAGCAAAGGAGTTAGTGTGTGTTTGTGTATGTGTATGTGTGTCTGTGTGTACGTGTGTGTGACTCCCAAGTCTCAGTTATTTTCGGGATCATCCACATTTACAATAACTGTCTGCCAAGGCTGCTCTGGTGTACTGTCTCTGGTCATTCCTGACTTAGAGGCCTTGGAGCTGCTCCTCCTCAGATGCAGGCCTGAAGTAGACACACAAATTCATGGCAGCGACACTCAGGGGTGTGGCCCTGCCTGGACTCTACTCAGCTGTGCCTTTGGAGCCTGCCAATTGCCCAGTACCACACTTCCTACAGGGTCCATCAGCACCCATCCTGCGCCCTCGTCCCCACCCATCCTCCTGCTCCTGCTTCTGCACCTCCTCCTCCTCCTGAGCAGCAGACCCCAAGAAGCAGCAGAAAGGATACCACTTTGGCCCAGAAACCAGAGATGCCCTGGATAATGGCACTCCTCTGAGCCAAGTCATGCTTCCTCCTCTGATGGCTCTTGCACATGAACGAAACATAGCCCCTGCAGTTTTTCTCATGGTCAGAGCTCAGTTCCACTTGCAGGGTGGCCAGCGCCTGCAGCGCATCTAGTGCCAGAAGTTCATTTGGGTCTCCCGGCAATTCCTTGCCCTGATCCTCTAACACCTTCTCCTTCAGGTCTTGCGAGGACCCCCGTTGCTGCTCCTCATCAGCCAAAACCTCCACCTCCTCCATGATGTCTTCCACAAGCAGCTGGAACACCCGCCTGATCCCCGCCACGTCTCTGTCCACCAGGGCCCCGCCATCCCCTGCCACCTCCACGCTGACGTGGGTCGCATTGTCGCCTGCTGTTGCAACTGGTGGCTGCAGGGTCGCAGCCGTGCACAGCATCACAAGGGCAGGCTGCAGGGCCCCATCTCCCTGAGCATCTGGGCTCACAACTAAGTAGGTCCGGGGTCCCAAGACGCTCCCGCATTCCTCTGACCACCTCTCGTGCTCTTCTTGGCCCTGGCCATGACCCCAGACTGGGTCAGATGTGAAAGGATGGGACATAAGAGCACCAAAGCAAGTTGTGTGCAATGGCGGCCCAGGCTGCAATAAACCTGTGGGACCCACTTGTTTTTTCGGGGTGGGGAGTGAGAGTCATGATCGGGAGGCAGTGGCTGGTGTGTCTGGGGCGGCCTGAGGCTGAAGAAAGGGGTGGTGGTCAGCCCAGGACCGGGTGAACAGGCTCTGGTACATCAGCCAAACAGGCACGGCCCTAGGCTGTGAGCCGCGCACATGCTGCTGGCCCAAATCTAGACCAATGGCTGAGAGGGTACTGGACGGCACCCTTATGGGCACACCCCTAGACTGGAGGACATCTTCCGCGGTTCCTGGGCTCCAGCTGCACCATATGGCCAGATTCTGCTCTAGGGAGCTAGCAGGTTTTGCATCTGCCACTACCCCAGGCGCTGTCATTGACCTGGATCTGGAAATTCCAACCACGGGTTCCTGCTCCGCAATCTGAACAACACACTCCTGTGTCCCACAGGACCTTCAATAACTGGGAGCTCTCCATGAGTATCCAAATGATACACAGGGGCTCCAAGTGGCTGGATACTTTTCTCCATGGGATAGAGTACCTGATGCTGTCCAGATGCTAGGGGAGAAGGGAAAAACCCCACCGTTTGCAGCAGTTGATCTATATTGTTCAGGGACACCAGAGCCTTAGGGTACAGAGCTCACTTTGTGTCTCTTTATCTCTGCTTCTGGCACAGCACTGTTTGGGGCAATCCTTTTGTGTATGTACCAGGGCTGGTGTCTATGTGTCTCATGGCAATGTCAGGGAAAGAAATCCCAGAGTTTGATAAGGATAGAAAGGCCCTTGTTGCTGCATGTCCAAGGGGCTGTGGGATCACCCACCATGGCTTCTGTGTCTTGGGAGTGCAGCCTGTTCTGTGTCTCAGATCCTCGGCACTCTCACTGGTCACCCCCAGGCACTTTCTTTCTGCCTCTCCTTTCTGCCAGGCATCCTGGGTGCACCACTGTAATTCCACTTAGAAATTGCTCACTCAGTGAGATAACAGGGATTGGTACACTGGCTCCAGTGTTTCTGATGGCCAGAGTATGTACTTTCCCTATGACCTTCACGGTTTCGCTATCCAACTTCCATCACCTGGTTAGGTCAGTTTCTACACCTCATACTCACAAACATACCGTCAGGTGCTTTTCATGAACATATGCACACACATGCTTGTGTACACACCAACATCCCTGAGAGGAATTGCACATATGTAGAAGTACAAACTTTCTTGTCCAGGAGCATCAATTTTGGTAAGCACCCTTTTTTTTTTGTCCTGGTTATTTTCTTTCACTTTCTCATTGAACATGTGAGGTTGCACTTCCAGCTCTGTGACTTAGCCTCAAAGGTTACAAAATTTTGGCATTTGCTCCTGACAGGGACCGATCTGCAAAGCATCAGGCAGGGTTGGAAATGCTCGCCCTGGAGAGCTGAATGAGCTGTGCCTGCGTTCTGCATTCTCCCATCACCTTGGACAGCTTCACAGTACCAGTCACGCTGGCCTGATCCATTGCCTGTGCATTCTTTCAGGAGACCAGAAAACAAGGACGTCTGGGCTCAGCTGACTTGGAGAACTGCTTTCTCAGTGTGTTCCTATCTAGGTCATTCCTGGTCAATGTTGTGTTCCTATTGCTAGCCTACTACCCCCAACAGTCTGAGTGAGGCCCACTGTTCTTTCTACCTGTGTAGCTTTCTGTGTTCACCTGTCTAACTGTGCCTCCAAGAGCTACCTCCCTTTAGCAGGAAAAGGCCAAAGAGATGCCCGAGCCTCCAAGGGCCCCTAGAGTCTTTGACAGGCCTGGGTTTGATCCAATGTTGTGAAGAAGGTGCACATAGATAGATGGTCTCTTCTGATACAAGGCATGAAACCCGAGCCATAATGGTAAGGTGGCATTCCTACAGGTGGTCCCTTCTGTTTATTCCTACCCAGACCCATGGAGTCCCCAAACAGATGATGATCTGGGAATCCTGCCCTTTCTGGGCCCACAGCTCATCCCTCCCTTGGGCAGAAAGCAGCTTTTCTATCTCAAAAACACCAAGAGGGCTTGATTCCACCCAGGCCTCATTGATTTGCTAAATGCAAATACTCTCTTTCATTGGGTTCATTAAGCCCAGGTAGGACTCCCTACAGCCAGGCATCCCTGCTTACCTATACAGCCCACGTGCCAAGGAAGCCAGTCCTTGGTTGGGCACACGGACATCCAAGACGGTCACCTGGAATGCAGCTTCCCTCTGAGTGTCACCTGGTGCAGATTGCCTACAACAAAATCAGAGATTGTGATCCAGAGAGACTGCCAAAATCGTCCCCCAGGTGCAGACACTCACCTTTGCCCCTTAGGCGCCCAAAGCCAAGGGAAAGACCCAGAAGAAAGAGGGAATTTATATCAGGGCTTTCTGCACGAGCCATGGGGTATCTTTGGCAGGACTGCTATTGCCTTTCCCCTGGACCCTGAAAACCAGCAGGCCCCGAACTGCCCCAGGGGCTTCCCTGTATCCCACTCTCTCGAGTTCCTATGAGACATGCAATAAGCCCACCATCCTTGCTTCCTCCCTTTTCCCTCCCTCATTGGCATACCCCGGCAGAGGAGCACACACGTACATCAACACCTGCACTTTCTTCGCCGTTCTGCACAGCCAGGGAGGCTAGAAGTGACTGAAGGCATGCCACGCTCTCGCCTTGTCTCTCCTAGGATGCCTGTGGTTTTGCACGGACAGCCTACCTTAGCATGTCTCGCATTTTGTGTTACATTGTGCCAGTGTGTGCCACCCTCATGGAGAGAGGGTGCTGGCTGATGGGCTGATCCTGGCAAGCACTCGCCCAGGACCTTCCTGGGTCTCCTTCTCACATGTGCGGAACAAGTCTCCAGTACATCAATCTGTGCCTCTTTCTCCTTCGAGTCTCTGTCCTTCTCAGCAAGACCTTAGCCTCCTCAACATCCCAGGTCCTCTGTATCCACATCCACCATTTCCACAGGACGGCCTATGTCCCCACAAACTGTGGGCTCCACAGGCGGTGGTTTTAAAGGCCCACCCCACCTGATATGCCCTGGGTGAATCCACAGACCATGCACCCGCTCTTCCTGGTCCAAACACATACAAGAACACGGAGAAATAGTGAGCGTGTTTTTGCATTTTGTCTCATTGCAGACTTCTGGAGCCAAGGTCCTGAGTTATCTCTGACCATCCTTTCCTCATTCCCATCCTGGACAGGGTCCTGCGGAGATAGGGCGATCAATCACCCTCAGACTGGGGACGCCTTGTGCCTCCTCTTCTTATTGCTTGGCATTTCCTCTCCTGTCGCGTTTATCTCTGTTTTTTCCCTGGGCTGACACACACACACACACACACACACACACACACACACACACAGGCGACACAAGCACACATGTGTATACACACACAGGCTCGATATGGGGACACAAACACAAACAGGGAACATAGGTGTTTCAGGAGCTGAAGATGCCCATGTCCAGCAATGTCTGAGATGGCATCAGTAGGCACCACGTCCTGCACTTGGAGCTCTCTGTCCACCTCCTCCCCGAACACTTCCCTATTTTCTGAAGGCAGCCTGAAGCCTCTTCCAGTGCAGCAAGTGTGGTCATGGTGAGACACTGATTGGTGGATGTGCAAAATCACAGAAGATCCCAAAGTCAGCACAGAGGTGCACTGGGACCCTGGAGAGGATGCCCTTGCAATGACAGGCCTTCCCAGGGTAAGGTGCAGGAGTGTAGGCCCAGGCAATCTTAAACTCGGTGAGCAACAGGAGGCTGGGGGATGGCAGCACCCACGGAAGGATGATTCTGACAAATATACTTAATTCACCCTGCCTCTAGTAGTATCACCTAGGCCTCTTGCACTGCAACCACAGTTAAATTGAAGGAGACTTGATTCACTCACGGACACACCGAGTCCCCAAGCCCCCCCAGTCTCAGCAGGTCATCTGCCACATGCATGACCCAGAATCTGGCTCCACAGACAGCTTGCATGTGCCTGAGTCATCCCCATTTGGGAAAGGACAGTGTCCGGCCACTACATGGCTGTCACTACACAGGGCCCACCTCCAGACCCCTTCACCACATGTGTTTCTGCCAGTTACTCCTCATGGCAGAAACTTCCTTCCTAGGGTAATACTTCACAGGGTCGTCCACACGTCTTTGTCAATGATCTGCTGGAGGCACAAGCAAGATCAGTCCAGGGCTGACCAGGCCCGCAACCCACCCGTGAGCATCCAAGAACTCCAACATCAATCGTCACCTGTATGCAAGCCCAAAGCAACCGCACCTCAGCAATCCTGTTCGATTCTGGGCAGTAGTCGCCTGACAACCAGCTGAGAAATTTAAGGCTCCTGATTTCTAGCCTGTGGCTTGTGCTCCTCATTCATAGTCCCAGAACCAGTGGACTGGAGTGGAATATCGTGCCCTATAACCTCCAGAAAGCGAACACAAGGGTGGATTCTGCAGGTGGATCATTCACCTCCTTACACACCTACACTCACCACCCTGGAGCCACGTTTTACCAATGATGTCAAGGTAATACTCCTTAACGATCATCGTGTTCCAGAAGTAGGATTTGTCCCAAAATGAAAAGATCAGCATGCAGCGGGATTTTGGATGGTTCTGCATCTGCACCTGCCAGGATAGGGACGAGGGTAAAGGTGCAAGCTGCTAGGTGCCTCAGCTTGTCACCCAGGTAGGCATTAACAGCTTCCACGATGCCTCTGCAAAGTCTCACAGTGCAGGAACATGGCTAACACGATCCTCCTACTCCCCGCCAGGTCCCATACCCACCCATCCTCAGTCCCCCTCACTGACCTTCAATCTTGTAGCTAAGAAAGTCTTTATCTTGGTTGCTGATCATGACAGAAACTTGAGGGTGGTTCATAATCTGCTTTAGGTCAAGGAGCCATTCAGGCCACATGCTGGGCCAGAAGATCCAATAGCAACAGTCCTAGTCTTGGGTAGAAGAAGCACACTGGAACAGGAGTTTCCAACGATGCTGGGTTCTTCCACTTGCCCAGCCAACACTGATGCCTCCGGCCCTGCCATACCATCAGACACATTCATTGCTCCGTGTCCCCTCTGGTGTTTTGCATCTGAGGTGGTCTGCATCCCCCAACCAGGGGCTGTTTCTCACACCTACTGTCCTCCTCCTGACTTGTGTGTGCTGGGTAGTGTCATGTCACTGCTTACCTGGTCAGGATTTGCAGTCCCTGTTGCACACTGTGTCCTCAAGCAAGGGGGTAATGTGCCTGTGTGTGTGTGTGTGTGTGTGTGTGTGTGTGTGTGTGTGTGCCTTCAACAAGAAAGCCCTGAGTGTTTGACCTGTGTCCTGTCTTCACAACGGATGGTAGGTGTGTGTCTGAATTGGTCTGGCACTCTCAGCAGATGAGAACAGCAGCCCCTTCCAGTTCCACCTTGTGCCTTTTCACTGCACTAGTGAGTGCAAACACAGGGATTCTGACTGACGGGCATGGGTAGTGGGACTCCCGCTCTCTCAGATATTTCCCGGGATCATCCACATTTACAACAATAACTGTCTGCCGAGGCTGCTCTGGTGTACTGTCTCTGGTCATTTCTGGACTCGGGTGCTGCTCCTCCTCAGATGCAGGCCTGAGGGACACACCCAAAGTCATGGCTGTGGCACTTACAGGTGTGGCCCTGCCAGACTCTTCTCAGCTGTGCCTTTGGAGCCTGCCTCTTCCCCAGACCACACTTCATTCAAGGGTCACCCATACCTTCCCTCTTCCCTTGCCCTGTGGCCACACCTGTTTTAGCAGGATCTTTAGCACAACCATCTTGAAGGTTAAATTCTTAATTTGGCTATAAAGCTCACAAATTTTAACAGCACAGTAACACAATTTTTCTAATTTGCACTGTTAGAGTTTGGTGAGGTCTTGGTGAGTTTCTTGGTTTCAGTTAGAAAGCCCTGCATTACACTTAGGGATGTAGAGTTTTCTGAAACTGAAGGAAAGACTACAAATATTCCGACTAATTTGATTATGATACATTTTTCTAAAGACTTAAACAGTTTCTGCTTCCCTGCTGCCCAAAAAATTACCCCTAACTCCTGAAGATCTTCATGATTCTATTGTGGGAATCTGGTAGAATTGAGATTCCTCAGTGCTTAGTAATTTCATCAGTAAGCTTTTCTGAGGTGAAAAACACATTGGAATTAGTTTTTAAATTAGTCCTAGACATAACAATCAGGGGAAAAGCAAATAAAAGGAATACAGATTGAACACAAACAAACTATTACTGTTAGAAGATGGCATGACCCTCCACACAGTGAACACTAAGGATGCCAGCAGAAAATTACTCGAGCTAATCAATGAATAGAGTTAGCTGAAGAATACAAAATATATACTCAGGAATCGCTTTCATTCTGATACACCAGCAATGAAAAAGGAGAAAGAGAACTTAAGGAAAAGTATCTCATTCACGATCCAATGAAGAGACTCAAATATTTAGGAATATATTCCTCCAAAGAAAGCAAGGACCTGGTACATAAAACTCTAAAACCATGTTGAAAGAAATCAAAGATAGCACAAGTAGATGAAGAAGTATACCATGTTCTTGTATTAGAAGAATCAATATAGTGACCATCAGTATACAACTCAATGCAATCTATTGGTACATTCATTCACCATTGATATTCTTGGATTCAACTATGGAATCCCTATAAAAACACCAATGGTGTTTTTCAATGAATTAGAACAAATAATTTCACAATTTGTGTGGAAACACAAAAGACCTCCAATGAGTTAATAACTCTTGAGAAACAATGGAAACGGAGGAATCAGACTTCCTGACTTCAGACTATACTACACATCTACAGTCATCAAAATAGTAAGATACTGGGCCAAAGACAGAAATACAGATCAACAGAACAAAATAGGAAGTCCAGAGATGAAGCCACACACCCACGGCCACCTTGTCTTTGACAGAGGGGCCATAAATATGCAATGGGAAAAAGACAACCTCGTGAACAAGCAGTTCTGGGAAAACAGGTCAACCACATTAAAAGAATGAAATGTTTTTTAATGGCACACACAAAAATAAATGCAAAATGGATTAAAAACCTAAGTGGAAGACCAGAAACTATAAAGTTCTTAGAGAAAAACATGGGCAGAAAACTCTCTGACAGAAATCACAGCAAGATCTTCTCCTCTATGTTCCACCTCCAAGAGTAATAGAAATAAAAACAGAAGGAAATAAAAGCGACTGACTGAAACTTCTAAGCTTCTGCAGAATGAAGGAAATTATAAGCAAGGTGAAAAGACAGGCTTCAGAACTGGAGCATATTACAACACATCAAACAACTGCCCAAGAGTTAATCTCCCACATATGCAAGCAGCTCATGCAACTCAATACCAGAAAAACAAACAACCCGATCAAAAAGTGGGCAGAAGAATTAAATAGACATTTCTCAAGAGAAGACATCACTTTGCCAACAAAGGTTCGTCTAGTCAAGGCTATGGTTTTTCCTGTGGTCATGTATGGATGTGAGATTTGGACTGTGAACAAGGCTGAGTGCCGAAGAATTGATGCTTTTGAACTGTGGTGTTGGAGAAGACTCTTGAGAATCCCATGGACTGCAAGGAGATCCAACCAGTCCATTCTGAAGAAGATCAGCCCTGGGATTTCTTTGGAAGGAATGATGCTAAAGCTGAAACTCCAGTACTTTGGCCACCTCATGCGAAGAGTTGACTCATTGGAAAAGACTCTGATGCTGGTAGGGATTGGGGGCAGGAGGAGAAGGTGATGACAGAGGATGAGATGGCTGGATGGCATCACTGACTCGATGGACGTGAGTCTCAGTGAACTCCGGGAGTTGGTGATGGACAGGGGAGGCCTGGCATGCTGTGATTCATGGCGTCGCAGAGAGTCAGACTCGACTGAGCGACTGATCTGATCTGATCTGAATGAACACAGGACAGATGGTCAACATCTCTCATTATCAGAGAGATGAAAGTCAATACCAGAATGAGATGTCATCTCACACTGGTCACAATGACCATCACCCAAACTTTCAAACAAGAAACACTGGAGAGGGAGTGGTAAACTGACCAGCTTGCACTGTTGGTAGGAATGAAAATTGGTATAGCCACAATAAACCGTATGATTTCTTAAAAACCTGGAAATAGAACCATCATATGACCCAGCAATCCCACTGCTTGCATACACCCCAAGGAAAGCAGAACTGAAAGAGATATGTGTACACCAATATTCGTCCCACAACTATTTACAGTAGCTAAGACATGGAAGCAATCTAGATATCCACTGCAGATGAATGGATAAGAAAGTGGTGGTATATATACACGATGGACTATTACTCAGCTGTGAAAAAGAATGCATTTTAGTCCATTCTAGAGAGGTGAGTGAAACAGGAGCCTGTTCTACAGAATGAAGTAAAGTCAGAAAGAGAGATACAAATACTGTGTAGGAATGCACATGTATGCAATTTGGAGAGATCATCACGATGATCCTACATGCAGGGCAGAAAAAGAGGCAGAGATGGAAAGAACAGACTTTTGGACTCTGTGGAGAGGGCAATGGTGGGATGATTTGAGAGAATAGCATTGAAACATGTACATGACCATACGTAAACAGATAACTGGTGCAAGTTCAGTGCATGATGCAGGGCACCCAAAGCCAGTGCTCTGGAACAACAAAGAACAATAGTCTGGGGAGTGAGGTGGGAGGAAGGTTCTGGATGCGGGAACATGTATGTACCGGTGACTGACTCTTGTTGATGTAAGGCAAAAACTAACCCAATATTATAAATTGAATATCTTCCCATTAAAATAATTAAAAAAAATGAAAGGGTTGCTTTCTGAAATTTCAGTGTTGGGAGTCCATGGTACAGCATATCTTCTGAACGTATGTAACAATGTCTGATTTGAATGAGGGCAGTGTCAAATTTTGATGCCAAGGGCTGTGTTCCAATATTCTAAAATCCTACAAAACAGAACTGCTAAGTTTCCTTTAAAATATTACTTTGTACTCTCCTCCAGGGCATCTTACAGAATGTTTCAAGTGACTGGAGAGGAAACAAAAGAGATCACTCACTTTTTAGCACCAATTAAAGTGGGGCAATCAATTCTGAATAAAGTTTCTAGGCCTGACAAAAATGTACCTATACCATTTCTACATGACATGCATCAAAATAATTGTTCCATGGAAAATTGCACATAAGCAACTCAAGATGAAACACTATGCCTCACAGTTACTAAACAGTGAGAATAAAATGTGTTGTCACCAGTGTGTCACTTCATTCAAGTTCTTACGTCAAAATACTACAAACTGGCTTCTCAACAATGGAAAGTTTCACTTCCAGTTGTGGTAAGTCTAGGATCAGTGTGCTGGTAGGGTTAGGGTTCTGGTGTAGATCCTCCTCTGATTTGCAAACTGCTGGGTTCTTGCTGCCTGTGTTCATGGCGAGCCCTCTGAGGTCTCCTTCATACACGGAGAGATTCCTTTCCCAACAGTTCCTCTATGGTGGCAAAAGGACATCCCAGAGGGCCTGCTTCCCAATACTATCATCTTCTGGGGTTAGGGCATCAGTATACAATTTTTAGGAAGATACAAACAACAACAACAAAACAAGTGTACAACAGTCAGACCATGACAACTAACGAACACAATTTAAGTGTAGATTAAATCTTTGGACAAACCTGTATGTGTTTGTCCACAGAGAAAGTTTTTCATGTTGTCATGTGTGCAGATTCTGAAATTTTTGGCAAAGGGTTGAAGAAAGATATGTCAAAAGATTAACTATCCAGGAAGTTTTGTTTATCCATGAAGTCAACTTCTCAAGATTTTTCTTCAGCATACTAAAACTAATCCTCCATCTCAAATACATTCAGCATATAAGGGTTGAGGACCTCCACAGATGAAACACCACAGACCACATCGGTGAAGTTTTTCTTGGATTTATTTATGTATACACTCAGCTTATAAACTTGGGAAAGAAAACTCTAGCAAAGTGAAATGAAACCCTCTGAGGGTTTACTCCCCTGTTTTTATTTTAGAGAAACCAGCTAAATGCGTATTCCGTATAAATTCTCAGAAGAAATGTGTTTCAGAAATTACTCGATGAATGGTCTCTCACTACAAACGAGTATAATTGTATTGACTTTAATGAACTAGCCCTGAACTTCATTTCATCTTACTACAGAGGATATATTCAAAGCACATTGTTAAAAAGCAAGGGTAGTATCTAAATTTGCAGGAAAATACACACACACAAATACACACCAGTGACAAAGAGTAAGGACAAAATACACTGCGTGCAACACTTTCTCGAATTTTTCAGTGGCTCTTCCTTCCTTTCCCTTATGTCAGCTAAGGGATACATTTATGAAGGTCTTAGTTTATAGAATTTAGTTATGAAATTAGATTTTCACTCAAACAACATAATTATATGATTTATCAAATTCAGCACTATTTGGTTACAACACATATAACTTTAGAGAATGAAATGACATAAAATCTATTTTATCTGTAAAGGATCATCTAGTTATTTTATCCTTAATGGTTGTTGTACTTGAGAAATATTTAAAATGCTAAGTAAAAACACTCTCAACAAACAGATCAAAACTTTCAATGTTAAGAAAACTGAGGATTACTTAGTATAGAAAGTCTGCAACTTCTAATCACATGAATTGAAAATTATGACTCCACTCTGTCTTCTGAAAGCTTCACTCTGGAAATGCCCTTCTTATGGTAGTGGCAACACAAAATGATGAAAAGAATAGATGTTAGCAAATGGTGTAAAACACTTGGGCAGTGTCTGTAAGAAAACAGCCCCTTTTATTAACCTCAAATGCATATTTCTGCTTTCCTTAAATTCTATCAAAAATCTCAAGAAAATATCTAAATAAGTGGAATATATAGAAAGACTCCCAAACAGACGAGTTCATACTCGTCTTATGATGGTGAGACAATTTATTCAAAACATCTGTTTACTGGAGGTAAAACAGGAGAGGAATCTTTTCACTTCTTTCTTTCTTCCCAGTGTATTCACAGCAGATATTTTGGTCTTTACACCTAAGTTCCATTTTATTGAAAGAACCAAGAGTTAACATTTTCCTCAAAATAATTCAGCCTCATTAGTTTTTAAAAGAAATATGATACTTTAAAACAATGAAAATACACCGTTGTTTAATTAAGGCACAGTGTGCTTTAAACTATATTCATACTGTAGTTTTTTACTCTTCTAAAAGGTGATGACCAAAATTCAAACTGTAGAACGATCTTCAGACAACTGAGTTCAATTCAGATGTGACAAGAACATCTGATCTACAGAAAAATTAATTCTTGTAATAATACATAAGGTATCTTCTTTACACTACTTAGAAAATCAATCCTTTTGAACTGAAGTTAAGGACACCAACCAGATAGTTTTCTCAATACTAAATACTAAAGTTCTAAATACTAAAACACTGAACTGTAGAAGAAACTGCTTTTAATCAATCTTTGGTTCAACAGTTTTATTCCAGAAAAATCTTCCTAACTACAAACATATCACAGGGAACAAACTCACAATGAAACCGCTAAAAGAAGTTCACTGCCAAGTAAGTATTTATCTGATTCCCAATTATCTTAGTATTTATTAAAAGGCCTATATGTCATCAGAATCTTCACTCTTACTCAAAAACTCAGGTATTAGTGTGTTAGTTGCACCGTTGTGCCCGACTCTTTGCAACCCCATGGACTGCAGCCCACCAGGCTCCTCTGCCAAGGGATTTTCCAGGTAAAGATACTGGAGTGGGTTGTCATTTCCTTCTCCAGGGGATCTTCCCAACCTAGGGATCGAACCCAGGTCTCCTGCACTGCAGGCAGATTCTTTACCAACTGAGCTACAAGGGAAGCCCCACCCCCAAAACAAAACAAAAAAAAAAACCTCATAACTTTATATAATAAAATACACTGTAAAAGAATTTTTAAAAATTGCTATCATGTTCAAAATGTGAGTTTAGTACACTTCCTCTTTGTTGTTAGTAGAAACTTATTTTAATTTTTCCAAGCTTACTAGAGGACGAATAAAATACTTTTGTCTCTAAGAAATAAAAGGGATTCAGAAACACTGTCCACAAAGCTCCATGAGAAAACTGAATACTCTTTTCCGAAACATCAATACCAGTATCATAAATGTTTTCCTTGATTAGCTGAAAACAGGTATCATCTCTTAAGAATTACTTTTAAGAGTGTAAAAGAGGCATTCCTTTAACAATTATTATGTACAAGTCTAGGACTTGTGAGCTTTTTAATTCCCCACCAAAAGAACATATATTAGGAAGAGAATCCATTACTATGTTGTTAATATTCTGAAGTATTTAATACCTACTTAAAGCAAATTTAAGCATCTATGAAAAAATACAGAAAAGAGAGAATTCTGAAACGACTGTTTCACCTAAATACTAAGTAGCAAATACTATGAGAAGACAGGGAAATGTAATAACTTTGATATTAACTACCATATTCCAGAAGCTCTCCATAAGCCTTCAGATTTCTAACTTCATCTGCTTTGTACTTTAAAATTACATCAGCTTTGTGGTCCTTGGAGAAAAACAAGGAAGGATCAAAACTGGTTAGGCAAAGAATCATCAGTTGTCTCATAAATTCCTTTCAAATTAAACACACTTAAGAAAATCCTCACTATTCTCTCACCTTCCTTGTGTCATCTGCACACACACACACACACACACACACACACACACACACACAATCCTCATGATGAAGTTTGCATGCATGACCAAAAAAAGTATAGACTAGGAAAGTTATGAATACAATGCACTGAATCAAAGAAAGAAAAGGAAACATGTGGGGTGGCAATGCGGTCTTGTTCACACTCTAACACTGTAGTTCAAACTGAAAGTGGTATTATTACCCAAGAGAAACCTTTCTATAACCCATAGTTGTTAGAGTATCTTACCGATTTGAATTCTCTGTGGTGCTTTAAAAAAAGATACCGTTATCTTCCTAAAACCTGACAGGCCTGAAGTGAAGTCTTTGTGTGTTTATGATGTAAATATGCCTGAGAATTACTGCCTTTTAGGGGGTTCACTTTTCTCCATTTTAAAGAAGCTGAGTCACTGACAGAGGAAAACATTATGAATGCTTACAACTAACCTAGAAAAGGCCTAAAGAAAGACAACTGAAAATATCAGTCATAAAACTGCAGTGGAATACAAACCAACACTTCTCAAACTATAATGTGCACCAAAAACACATACGTATTTTGTTAAAACTCTGAGTGTAACTCAGTAGTGAAGAGATAAGCTAATAACCTGCTTATACAATTCCATAGAGTAGTGATGCTGCTATTATCTTTAGATTATGATTTGAGTAGCAAGGGTTTGTAATTACCCACAACAGATTAAAAATCAGAAGAGCTATTTGTGGCTTAAGGGATTAATATAATTGTGGTTACACTGCCCATCAAACAGAGAATTTAACTGGGAATTAACTATTATTTGATCCATTTACAGGTTTCTATGTAGTTAATCTAAAATAAATGGACATGAAAATGATACAGTTTTATGGACAGATTCTATGTTTTTAGTCATCAAATACAAAAATGGAAAGGTTATCAATGGATGTTCCAGATAACAAAACATATAAATGAAAAAAAAAAAAAATGAGTAAAACATCAGGATATAAAATGGATATACTTAAATCTGTTGTAATATTAATGCATCCATATTACCCAAAGTAATGTACATATTCCATGTAATTCCTATAACAATTCAAGTAGCATTATTTTTCCCCAGACAAAGTTATATGGAACCTCAAACAATCCAAACCGCCAAAGCAATCTTGAGAGTTAACAAACATATGAAAAGATACTGAACATCACTCATTATCAGAGAAATGCAAATCAAAACCACAATGAGGTGCCATTTCACTTCAGTCAGAATGGCTGTGATCCAAAAGTCTACAAGCAATAAATGCTGGAGAGGATGTGGAGAAAAAGGAACCCTCTTACACTGTTGGTGGGAATGCAAAGTAGTACAGCCACTACGGAGAACAGTGTGGAGATTCCTTCAAAAACTGGAAATAGAACTGCCTTATGACCCAGCAATCCCACTGCTGGGCATACACACTGAGGAAACCAGAATAGAAAGAGACAAGTGTACCCCAATGTTCATTGCAGCACTGTTTCTAATAGCCAGGACATGGAAGCAACCTAGATGTGGATCAGCAGATGAATGGATAAGAAAGCTGTGGTACATATACACAATGGAGTATTACTCAGCCATTAAAAAGAATACATTTGAATCAGTTCTAAAGAGGCAGATGGAACTGGAGCCTATTATACAGAGTGAAATAAGCCAGAAAGAAAACCACCAATACAGTATACTAATGCATATATATAGAATTTAGAAAGATGGTAACAACAACCCTGTATGCAAGACAGCAAAAGAGACACATATGTATAGAACAATCTTTTGGATCCCGTGGGAGAGGGAGAGGGGATGATTTGGAATAATGGCATTAAAACATGTATAATATCCTATAAGAAACGAATCGTCAGTCCAGGTGATGCAGGATACAGGAAGCTTGGGGCTGGTGCACTGGGATGACCCAGAGGGATGGTATTGGGAGGCAGGTGGGAGGGGATTCAGGATGGGAAACATGTGTACACCCATAGCGGATGCATGTTGATGTATGGCAAAACCAATACAATATTGTAAAGTAAAATAAATAAATAATAATAATAACAATAATATAATAAATAAAAGAAAGAAAGAAAGAAAGAATAAAGCTTGAGGACACATACTTCCTGCTTTTGAAACACAACTGTTCAAACAATATGGCACTGGGATTCCACCAGTAATGCAGGTCCTGGAACAAAACAGAGCACTCAGAAATACAATTTTTCAAAACCACCCAACTAACACTTATGAAGGGAACCAAGATCACAGTGTAGAAAACACATCCTCTCCAATAGACAGGACTGGAAAAACAATACTTAACATAAAAGTAGACCCCCCTTTCTTACACTAGAATCTACCTAAAATTACCCTGAAATAGATCAGAGATTTAAACACAGAGCTGAAACTATAAAACTACTGCAAGAAAACACATTGTACAACTACTAAATGCCACTCTTGCTCTTTGATTTTGGTATAGGCCACCAAACCCATAAGCAACACAAGCAAAACCTAGTAAGTGAAACTATATCACACTAAATTGATTTTGCACAGAAAAGGACACTGTCAACAACAACAACAAAAAAGACAGTGTACTAGACTGGTGAAAATATTTGCAAGTGATATGACTAATAAGGGTTTAACAGCCAAGGTAGATAAATCCTGCCATTTGCAACAACATGGATGAACCTGGAGAGTAGTGTGCTAAGAGAAACACGTCACACAGAGAAAGCAAACACTGCAGGACCTCATTTATATGTGGAATCAGGACTGAATACAAACTCATCAAAGTTCAGGGATGCTCCTAATCTCTCAGCTTTGAGTGACCTGGATTTTCTGCACAAGCCTGAAATGAAAAGAAGAACTATCAGTTGCCTGGCTGAGTATTAAAGGTACGCCCCACCTTGCACAGAGCCTAAAAACAGAGGTTGAGAGGGCTGCTGGTTTTTAATGAAACCTCAAACATAGGCTGTCTGCTAGGTTATAAACAAGCATTCAGTGGCCACACACAAGGAAAAAATACATACCATACAGAATCTGTTTCAGAAATCATCCAACAAATGACAACAAGTAAAAGCTCTGGGACAAGAAATCTGATGTCCCATTTCACCATGTTATATCTGCATTTTCTAGTTTTCAACAACAACAACAACAAAACATGAGACACACAAAGAAATAGGAGGTGTCTGGTCACATAAGGAAATAAGTAGGTAATACAAAGCATGGCTCAGAAAGCCCAGAGGCTGGACTTAATGGAGACTTTACATCAGGTAGTATAGATAAAAAGAATACAAGAAACAATATAATTGTCAAGAATATTTCACTAGAGAATCAGGATATACAGATTATTTAAAAGAAAACCAGTGGACATGAAAAGTGGAGTGGTTGACTTCAAACTGTCACGGTAAATCACTAATAGAACAACAACAACAACAAAAAAAAAATCAACAAGGAAACAAAAGACTGAAACTTTACAAATCAGAAAGTCTTAGGTATTTACAGAAAACATGACCTGATAACAGAATAGAGAGAAACAGCAATTATTTCACTCAAAATTTAATTAAGCACAAGTGATGGGTTTGACCCAGAAATCTAAAGGATTTCTATTTCACAAGTCATATTTCAAACATTAAGACCATATTGGGCAACTACCAAGTATTTCTGTAAATATTTATTTCAGATTTATAACTTACACTTAAAAAGACCTAGTCTATGTCTTAGCTTTGTCATATGAGCCAAAAAAAAAAACATTTTTTGGAGATAGAGGTTTTGCCTTATTTAATTGCATCATCTACAACAGTGGTTTCTCAAACTTGGATCTGAGATCTTTAAATTTAAAAATCATAACTGAGAACCCAATATAAACTTACTTTTTTTTTTCTTTTGATGAAAGAGAATACTAATGAAAATCACTGTCATATGCTACTGTTCTTATTTCAGCAAAGGTCTCATTTCAAAAAATATTTAAAAAACAAAACTGTAGGGAGTCCTCTGGTGGTCCAAAGATTAGGACTCAGGGCTTTCACAGCAGTATTCTGGATTCAATCCCTGACTGGGGATCTAAGATCCCACAAGCTGCAGTAATATCAAAAATTAAATTAAAAAAATTGAATGGAAAATGAATACTCTAGCTCTGTGAAATATATTTCATAAAATACAAAGATATCTTCGTTTTACTACAGAAAACTGAAAAAGTCAGCCTGCAGCATAAACCCTGAAAACCTAGCACAGATCTTTAAATACACTTGGACTTTAAATGAGGACAGAGTGATGAGCTGTAGTATTTATCCAAAATTATAAGAGAATATGTATTGCATATTGTATTAAAATAAGATAAGAAACAACCAGTCTTCCCATAGAACACATATACCGTAAGTCAGCTAGAATCCTATCATCTTAAACATAAGTGGATCATAACAAATTTTGATGCCAGAAGGATGAGAATCATAACTGGCCAGGACAGGTCAAATGCATTTTATCACATCAGTGAAATAATGATATTAATGATTTTAAATTCAAGAACATTATAAATTTAAATGTAATTGTTACCTGATAGTCTCAAAGACCAATCAATATAATATCTGAAGTATTTATCCAAATCTATAAAATAAAACTCACAGTATATTACATTTAAAATACAAACAAACAATAGTGTTTGATGTTAAGCCATACTTAACGTGATACAAAAAATACAATTCACACAGCGTGTGAAAACTATCTGCTAAGGATTGGGGGAAAACTACAGACATGTGGTGTGTGTGTGTGTCTTGTGTGTATGTGCAGGTATATGTGTATGATGTGTGTGTGTGTTCATGTCCATGAGACAAAGTCTAGTTATAGATAGTTAGAGTATATTAAGCAAAACTAAAGTTAGGCAGTTCAGTTTGGGTCAAATTTTCTAATGTAGTCTATTAAAATATACAGTAATTTTACCTCAACTAAAGTCTTTTAAAATTACAAAAGCATAGTTCTTTGTCACATAAATTACTTGTATTCACAAATCACTCTGGGAATTTTTAGTTATTTTAAACAAATGAAAATAATCCATCCACACAAATATAGCCATCTAGTTACCAATCTACATCAATTCAGGACCCAAATCACTAACTGGAAAAGAATGATTCAAGAGAAAAAACTTTTTTTAATCCAAAAAATTAGGGTTGAAAGAACTTTAAAACAATATGATCAATAAATGTGCCAAAGTTACTAAATAAGATGGTCTATCATGTTATGAGGTCGATAAAGGACAGCAATGGTATGGACCTAACAGAAGCACAAGATATTAAGAAGAGATGGCAAGAATACAGAGAAGAACTGTACAAAAAAGATCTTCACGACTCAGATAACCACGGTGGTGTGATCACTGACCTAGAGCCAGACATCCTGGAATGTGAAGTCAAGTGGGCCTTAGAAAGCATCACTACGAATACAGCTAGTGGATGTGATGGAATTCCAGTTGAGCTATCCCAAATCCTGAAAGATGATGCTGTGAAAGTGCTGCACTCAATATGCCAGCACATTTGGAAAACTCAGCAGTGGCCAGGGGACTGGAAAAGGTCAGTTTTCATTCCAATCCCAAAGAAAGGTAATGCCAAAGAATGCTCAAACTACCGCACAAATGCATTCATCTCACACACTAGAAAGGTAATGCTCAAAATTCTCCAAGGCAGGCTTCAGCAATATGTGAACCATGAACTTCTTGATGTTCAAGCTGGTGTTCAAGAAGGCAGAGAAACCAGAGATCAAGTTGACAACATCTACAGGACCATTGAAAAAGCAAGCAAGTACCAGAAAAGCATCTATTTTTGCTTTATTGACTATGCCAAAGCCTTTGACTCTGTGGATCACAATAAACTGTGGAAAATTCTGAAAGACATGGGATTACCAGCCCTCTTGACCTGCCTCTTGAGAAATCTGTATGCAGGTCAGAAAGCAAGTTAGCACTGGAAATGGAACAGCAGACCGGTTCCAAATAGAAAAAGGAGTACCTCAAGGCTGTCTATTTTCACCCTGCTTATTTAACTTCTATGCAGAGTACATCATGAGAAATGCTGGGCTGGATGAAGCCCAAGATGGAATCAAGATTGCTGGAAGAAATGTCAATAACCTCAGGTATGCAGATGACATCACCCTTATGGCAGAAAGTGAAGAAGAACTAAAGATTCTCTTCATGAAAGTGAAAGAGGAGAGTGAAAGAGTTGGCTTAAAGCTCAACATTCAGAAAACTAAGATCATGGCATCTGGTCCCATAACTTCATGGGAAATAGATGGGGAAACAGTGGCTGACATTTTATTTTATGGGTGGCTCCAAAATCACTGCTGATGGTGATTGCAGCAATGAAATTAAAGGACACTTACTTGGAATGAAAGTTATGACTTACCTAGACAGCATATTAAAAAACAGAGACATTACTTTGCCAACAAAGTTCCTTCTAGTAAAGGCTATGGTTTTTCCAGTAGTCATGTATGGATGTGAGAGTTGGACTCTAAAGAAAGCTGAGTGCCAACAAAGTGATGCTTTCTTACTTAGTGTTGGAGAAGAGCCTTGAGAGTCCCTTGAACTTCAAGGCCATCCAATCAGTTCATCCTAAAGGAGATCAGTCCTGGCCGTCCATTGGAAAGACTGATGTTGAAGCTGAAACTTCAATACATGGCCACCTGATGCCAAAAAAACTGACTCATTTGAAAAGACTCTGATGTTGAGAAAGATTTAGGGCAGCAGGAGGTGGGGACGATAGAGGGTGAGATGGACGAATGGCATCACCGACTTAATGAACAAGTGTTTGGGTAAACTCCAGGAGTTGGTGATGGACGGGGAGGCCTGGCATTCTGCAGTCCACGGAATCACAGAGTCGGACACAACTCAGTGACTGAACTGAACTGCTCTTTGGAAGAAAAGCTATGGCAACTCTATACATGTTAAAGGCAGCTACCACGTTGCTGACAAAGGTCTGTATAGTCAAATATCTAGTTCTTCCAGTAGTCACGTATGGATGTGACAGTTGGGAACATAAAGAAGGCTGGACACTGAAGAGTTGAAGCTTTTCACTGGAAGTTCTGGAGAAGACTCTTGAGAGTCCATTGGATGGCAAGGAGATCAAAGAAGTCAATCCTAAAGGAGACCAACCCTGAACATTCACTGCAAGATCTGCTGCCAAAGCTCCAATACTTTGGCCACCTGATGCAAAGAGTCGACTGAAAGGAGAAGACCTTGATGCAGGGAAAGCAGGAGGGCAAGAGAAGAGGACAACAGAAGATGAGATGGTTGGATGGTATCACAGGATTCAAGGTATATGAGTCTGACCAAACTCAGGGAGACAGTGAAGGACAGGGAATCCTAGTGTACTGCAGTTCATGGGGTCCCACAGAGTCATAGATATGACTTATCAACTGAATAACAACTCGACCAAAGAGCTCCTAGTCTAATCTGTAATTATCCTGAAAAGTAATGGGATTCACATGCTAGAGAGTTCCTTGGATAAAAGGCCATGAACCCAGCTTAGTACTCAGGACTACTACACAAAAGAAAATAGCAAAGAAAAGAAGACGATAAGTTAAAAATTGGCCATGAAAACACACTTCTAATGTAAGGAAAAATATGAAGTTCAAGGACCAGATTATCTTTAGCCACACATCATGTTCCAAATAATAAATTATTTGTGCTTGTGTGTTAGTGTGTGTGTATGTGTGTGTGTGTTGTGTGTGGGTTTAATGGCTTTCAGTATGCAGGAATAACTGCAAGGCTTTGTTAAGAAGTGCTGTAAATTACTGAAACAAATGGACAAATGTGAATGGAGTTTATATACCAGCTCTACAATGAAGAATAGAATTTTCAATTAAGAGAAAAGTATACATGTGTATTGAACAATATTTAAATTTCCATTCATTTCAACATCCACATATGGCTAGTGGTAAAAAAAAAAAAAAAAAAAAAAAAAACAGGTTTCCCCAGTGGCTGGGCCATGAAGAATTCACCTGCAAATGCAAGAGACAAAGGAGACACGCATTTGACTTCCGGGCCAGGATGATCCCATGGAGAATAAAAGGACAACGCATTCCAGTATTATTCCTGCAAATCCCATGGAGACAGGAGCCAGGTGGGGCACAATCCATGATTTCAAAAAAGAATCAGACATGACTAAGCACAACCAACATTTCTAGAAAAGTACTTCAGTGCAATTCTGTTCAGTCGCTCAGTCATTTTCCTGGACCCATGCATCCAGCAGCACACCAGTCCTCCCACCCATTGCCAATCCAATCCATGATTTTCCAACATGTTCATTTCATTTCAGACCCAGTGTGCACCATTCTGTTCATTCTCTTCAGTCTTTCCTCAGTCTCTGACCTTTGCGACCCCATGCATAGCAGCACACCAGTCCTCCCTACCCATTGCCAACTCCCGGAGTTTACCCAATCTCATGTTCATCGAGTCGGTGAGGCCATCCAACCATCTCATCCTCTGTAATCCCCTTTTCCTTCTGCCCCCAATCCCTCCCAGCATCAGGGTCTTCTCCAATGAGTCAAATCTTCGCATAAGGTGGCCAACATATTGGAGTTTCAGCTTCAGCATCAGTCCTTTCAATGAATACCCAGGACTGATCTCCTTTAAGGTGAACTGGTTAGATCTCCTTGCAGCCCAAGTGACTCTCAAGAATCTTCTCCAACGTCACAGTTCAAAAGCATCAATTCTTCAGCGCTCAGCTTTCTTCACAGTCCAACTCTCACTTCCGTACATGACCACTGGAAAAACCATAGCCTTGACTAGACGAATCTTTGTTGGCAAAGTAATGTCTCTGCTTTTTAATATGCTATCTATGTTGGTCAAGAAGTGATAATACCAGACCATCTGACCTGCCTCTTGAGAAACCTATATGCAGGTCAGGAAGGAACAGTTAGAACTGAACATGGAACATGGACTTGTTCCAAATATGAAAAGGAGTACACCAAGGCTGTATATTGTCACCCTGCTTATTTAACTTCTATGCGAGTACATCATGAGAAACACCCTGGGCTGGAAGAAGCACAAGCTGGAATCAAGATTGCCTGAAGAAATATCAATAACCTCAGATATGCATATGACACTATCCTTATGGCAGAAAGTGAAGAGGAACTAAAAAGCCTCTTGATGAAAGTGAAATAGGAGAGTGAAAAACTTGGCTTAAAGCTCAACATTCAGAGAACTAACACTATGGCATTTGGTCCCATCACTTCATGGGAAATACATGGGGAAACGGTGGAAACAGTGACAAACTTTATTTTGGGTGGCTCCAAAATCACTGCAGATGGTGACTGCATCCATGAAATTAAAAGACACTCCTTGGAAGGAATGTTATGACCAAACTAGATAGCATATTAAAAAGCAGAGACATTACTTTGCCAAGAAAGGTCTGTCTAGTCAAGGTTATGGTTTACTAGGTGACAATAGAATTGTAAGGTTAAATTTCTTGTAACCATTCTCCTGGAATTATATAAAGAAAGGCTTCGCTCTTAGGAGATGAAATATTTAGGGCTAAAGTCTATAACTAAATATCTAGACCTGCCTATAACAAAGTTTAAAATGTTAGAAGGAAAATGTTCATGTACAGAAAAAAAGTACAAAAAGAAAACATTAAAGATTAGTGAGTCTAAGTGAAAAACATATGGGATTTGTGCTCACATTTCAACGTTTCTGTAGGCTTAAATTTTCATTAAAAGGAAAAATGTAGGTACTTCAGTCAATTAGTTTACTCTTAGTTTAGTCTGCACTTACTTAAGAGTCAGTTATTCGGTTACTTTATTAAATATGATCATGCACTAGTGACATTGTAGCACTGATGGTCTGAGGTCTTGGCACGGATGTCTCATAGTCTATTGAAAAATATTACGATGGTAGGGAATTTTCAATGTTGGAAGACATCCTTACTCTGCTCTAAACCTTAAAATTCATTCTCAGTTATACCATCTTTTTCCATAGAATAAAAACAGAACACTTTGTTTACAGAAATGCCATTAAGCATCCATGAGAAACAGTGTAAAATGAATTATTTAATAAAGAAATTCTGGTAAAATGTATGACAATGAAAATGGGGAAAAGATGGAGCTATGTGGGGCTTTGGTGGTGGCTCAGTGGTAGGGAATCCACCTGCCAATACAGCAGACACCAGTTTGATCCCTGCTCCAGGATGAATCCACATGCCTCAGAACAACTGAGCCCCTGTGCCACAGCTACTGAGCCTGTGTTCTACAGCCTGGAAGCTGCAATTGTTGAGCTCACGTGCTGCAACTACTGAAGCCTGGTCTCCCTAGAGCCTATGCTCCACAAGCAGAGAGTGTACCCCAATGAGAATCCTGTGCACTGCAACTACAGAGAAGCCCCTGTTCCCCACAACTAGAGAAAAGTCCATCCACAATAATGAAAAGCCCATCCACAGTAATGAAAGCCCAGTACAGCAAAAAAAAAAAAAAAAAAAAAAAAAAAAAAATATATATATATATATATATATATATATATATATATATATATATATATATATATATATATATATATATATATATATATATATATACAAATAACAGCATTTAAAAAAAAAAAAAGTGAGATTATGAGACAACTCCTCAGGACTTTCACTAAGGTATGTTTCAGATTAAACTCTAAAATTCACATTATTATAAAAGGTATAAATAGCTAAAGAATTCTTGTTTTGACCATCTTCTTTAAATACGAAGTATCTTTTTTTCACATTTGTTTCCCTTAACCTTGCACCTGTTTCTGCCTCCTTTACTTCAGTGATTAAAATGTGAATAAATATTGAGATCTAATTATCTGTATAATAGTTTACAAACTCATCAAACAAGCTAACATAAGCTGTTAAACTTTATATAAACAGGGAAACAAACAGATTATCATTTAAATAGCAGCAAAATATTAACAGACCTCAAAAGAGATTTACAATTTAACCTAATTTGTTACTGATTAGCCACGTACAAATTTGCTGATGGCTTTCTTCTAAATCCCTTAGCAGATAAATACATAATCAACCACATAACCCATTACCAGAGATAACCTGTAGCATTTTTTATTATCCATGTTTTCCAATTAAACCCGGGTTCTATACATTCCCTTCTACAATTCATTTGCAAATTAATAAACCAAAATAGTCCATATATTTATAAAGCAATGAAAACTGAAAAATCATATGTCAAAATGTCTTCAGTTTGGCCTGAGAGGAAGCAGCTGGTTTAAAATTCCCTCAGATGGAAGGGGGAGTTACCCACGGCTGCAATGAAACTGAGGAAGATAACATTAACAAAAATGTGTTGAACATCTACTAAGCACCAAGTTGTGGTAATTCTGCTTTCATAAAATAATTACTAGTCTCTTATAGAATACACAAGCCAACATGGGCACCTGAAACTTCATTCCTAGAAACAGAGGAGGAAACAAGGAATGTATGGAAATGTATACTCATTTGTAAGTTAAAAGTTAATTAAATTAGGGGAAAAAAAAGTGGAAGTGGTTTGTAATTTACCTAACACATTCTGAAAAAGACATTCTTAGAGTTTCCCTGAATAGTTAGCAGCAACACATTTGCTAGAGAAAGGCTGTACCAGTTGGTTTGGGGACTCTAGAGAGCACTGAAGTCAAAGGCAAAGAAGTGTGACCGAATATGACAAAGGTTAAGTAAGCCTTGAAAGCTAAAATGAAGTGCAAGGAATGAATTATGAAGAGAGATTTGTTGTGGAATGTGAAATATGGTCCTATTCTGAAGGATGTATTCTCATTCCTTGCAGTTACAGTTTTCCAGGAGGCATTTCAAGGATATTAACCATGACCCAAGCAGAACTCAGGTCTGTAAAAAGGAGAATTCAAGCAATAACTGTCCCACTGCCCTCTTTCAATTAGCTTAGAAGTACCGTTTTGGAAGTTACAAGTAAAGTTATTGTCAAATCTGATTATTTGTGAACTGTCTGCCTCAGAATAAAGATAAGTAGAAACGCATAGTGCCAGCATCGATTTTACGAGAAAAGAAGGCTGAACACGTTGGGATATGTGTGCCTTCTAAAAAAAATGGTTAAGGTTTGTGACAGGTAGAGGAAAGTAAACCGGCAGACATGAACCTAAACATGCAACATGGATTTACCCTTTCCTGGGAGCTCAGATGGTAAAGCGTCTGCCTACAATGTGAGAGACCTGGGTTCCATCCCTTGGTCAGAAAGATTCCCTGGAGAAAGAAATGGCAACCCACACCAGTATTCTTGCCTGGAAACTCCCATGGACCGAGGAGCCTGGTAGGCTACAGTCCATGGGGTTGTAGAGTTGGACACGACTGAGCACTTCACTTCACTTCACTTCACTTCACTTCACTTCACTTACAAAGAAGCAGTTATTTTCACCAGTAGTGAACTGTCCACAAAGTAAAGTATAGACAAATATTTAACAGTTGCAAAAGAAAAAATCAGGGTGTCATAAACAACAGCTAAGGGAGAGTCCTGGGAAGGGATGAAGGCCAGAGGGGCGAAGCCTCCACTGACCAAAAGTAGGCTTCTGCCAGTTTACTAACGCACCTGCAGTTAAACTGGCATGAATCCCAAACTAATAGTATTTTACCCGCGGTGTAAAATTGACAAAAAGGGAGAGAAAATTATACCGCTATGTGAACAGAGCGAGAGGAAGCACGAGCAGCTTCTCGCTCCTATGCGGACTGTGCAGTTCACTCAAAGACATCAGCCAACCAGAAGGAGGAGGAAATACCACTGATGGTGGCTGAGCAATCAGTGGTTCCTGGAAACTGAGTCATTACCTTTATTCTTGGGCAGAGCTGTAGCAGCAGGCTCACTGTTTCCAAGCAGCTTCCTGTGCTGCTTCCGCTGCCAGATAATCCTCCGAGGCTTCCAAGGTACTAAGTTACACTCTCTGAATTGAGAACTCGGGAGAGATTGGCACGCGGCTACTCTTAGCAGCAACAAAACGGCAACCCGGCTGGTGTTACGGTGTAAACGTCACTTTTCTCGCGCATGACGCTACCGGCCTATCCCCCAAGCACAGTCTCTTCTGCCCTACGGAGCACGTGTAGTCCAAACCAACTGACTTCCTGGTACTCAACACTGTGAGGGACGCTGTGTCCGATTCCAGTAAAGAATGATATATTTTTGGAGAACACCGCGCTGAGCTTGAAACGAGATGTGTCAATGTAATGAAGACTGCGTGCATTTCCCTAATTAGAAACCGCTTGAGCTAACTCATACTACTGAACAGACTTCTGCTACCTGTTAATAAGTGCTCTTGCCTGACCATTTCTTCACTTAAATTGTATCCGTTGTCTTCCTTCTTGGAGAAACAAATTCCATCAGGATGCTTCTGTTAGAAATCTAGCGTAATACAAGTGGTGGAGGAATTAAAGAGAAAGGTTATATATCTATCAGAGGACCTGGACAAACGTTCTTATGTTTGGGAGACAGGAACCTCTTGTGGTTCATTAGAGATCCCTCTCTTTGAAATATTTAGGTCCAGTAAGCTAGGGACTGGTGGTGGCGGTAGTAGAGCCCCTAGTCTGTGTATCCAATGTTGGAGTGATGGAATAAAGTTTAAAGTTACTGCAAACAAACAAACAAACAAAAATACCTTCTCTTCGGAAATAAAATGTTTAGTATTGTTTTTCATAGTGATGGAAGACCTTTTCACCTATTTAAGCATTAGTGAACATTCTAGCTAGATATAATTTTGCTTGAACTTTATGCTAGACACCCTATTTTTGACCTGTGAAACAAATATTGTACATCTGCTTTAACCATGGAGAATAGTCACTGGGTATTCACTTGAATGGGGAGGTAAAAATCTACTGTAGTTGTCTGTCATCAGTGTACCCTCTGGAAAATCAGGATATGAAAATGAGATTGTGCATTTCTGTGCTTTGGAGTTGTGTGTTCCTAGTCAGTTAAGATAATTAAGAAGTTTAATGATTCCAGATTCTTGCCTAGGAAAACACTAACATCACTGCTTGCCATATTTGTATTTTGTGGTTAACAGGATCCTTTTTACCACGATATATGTTTCACTCATGTATTTTCCACTTTAAAGAAATTTCTGTGTATACTGGCTCTGCCCCTACAGCTTCAGAACACTCCTCTTAAAACTGTATGAAAGACCATTTACCAGGCTATGGCCCTTGAGTTTGTTTGAATATTTTTTCCAATTTTAGTATATAATTTGTTGGGTATTTTCATCAATATGGTATAATTTCCTTCAAAGGAAAAAAAATGTGTTTGACTTCAAGTATGAAACGTTGTACTGAAAGTTATCTCTTACTTAATCATGACATATGATCAGTGAGTCCACATAATAAGGAATGACAATTGGAACTTTTAAGCAGAAACTAGGGCTTCCCTGGTAGGTCACCTGCTTAACAATCTGCTGCAATGCAGTTTGATTTCTGGTTTGGAAGGATTATCTGGACAAGCAACAGGTCACTCACTCCCATATTCTTTAGGCTTCCTTGGAGGTGCAGATAGTAAAAAATTCACCTGCTATAAGAGATCTGCTGGAAGAGTGGCCTGACAACCCACTCCAGTATTCTTGCCTGGAAAACCCCCATAGACAGAGGAGCTTGATGGGCTATAGTCCAGAGGTCACAAAAAGTCAGACATAACTGTGAGACTAAGCAGACCAGAAACCAAAATAGATTTTTTAAAAATGCTTGAAAAGCTTGAAGTTTGGAGGTCTGCCTTAGAAAGAGTATTTTAACCCTGAAAAAAATACATTAAGCAATGAACTTTACTACTCTCTTGTCCCTATAAAATCACAGGAGAAATGGAGTGTCATTTCCCTTTTTAGAGGATAGTTGTTGTAGTGAAGATATTAAATGATTAAATAAATGATTTAAATCTACTGAAATGCTGCTTGCAAAAATGAAAAAAAAATCTAATTCAAGATGAATATTAAAGCAAGAACATAATTGAAATCAGTTGCTGTTGTAAGACATGGCTTCAAAAGAGAGCTAAATAAATGTATATAATGACTGGCTAAATTCTCTGGCAATACATTATAAAAAATCACGGTCAATATTGAAAAGATTTTTACACACAATAAAAATAAATGCCTTTTAGTTATGCATAGTTTGAATAATCAAAAACACTGACTACTTTTCAGACATTCCAGGAAAAGGTCTTTTAAACAAATTATTTACTTTATCTCCCAAAACAATATAGTGGTGGTGGTCGTGATTAGTTGCTAAGTTATTTCCTTCTCTTTTTCATCTCCATGGACCATAGACTACCAGGCTTCTCTGCCCGTGGGATTACCCAGGCAAGAATACTGAGGTTGGTTTCCATTCTCTCTTCCAGAAGATCTATCTTTCCAACTCAGGGATTTCTCAACATTGGGTCATCCACATTGGGAGGTGGATTCTTTACCACTGAGCCACCAGGAGAATCCCCCAAAGCAACACAGTATCTACTTAAGATAGATAAGTACAACTTAAGTAGATAAGTAGAACAAACTTCTAGCCTGCAGAGTCTGGGTTTGTTCAGAACTACCCTAGTGATCCATTGGTTAATAGTCAGCTTCCCAGTGATCCTTGTCTGGGAGGATCCCACATGCCGAAGTGTAACTAAACTCATGGGCCACAACTCATGAGCTCATGTGCCAAAACTAGAGCCAGTGTTCTGCAACAAAAGAAACCATCACAATGGGAAGGCTATGCACCATATCAAAGTGCACCATACCACTTGCCTCAGCTAGAAAAAGCCCTTGAACATCCATGAATACCTGGCCCCGCCAAAATAAATAAAATTTAAAAAATAATAAAATAAATAAGTTCCTTAAAAAAGTGAGTTTGTTTAACATAGAAGTGTAGTTACATATATGCAGCAACAAGCAAATGTACCTTGAATGTTGAAAGCACAAAAATACTTATTTTTTAAAACATGATAGAACAATACTGATTAGAACAAATTTACCACAAAATAAAAATATTCTATGCAATAGTTCACCAAGATGAGATGTAAGGGTATCCCAACCATCAGAGTTCAAATTTGTGGTATGAATGCCTAAAAGCCTATGAAACATAATGTTGCTTATATAATTCGAGCATACATAGATCTACTTAAGCTGTTAGCTCTCTCTTCTGTGTCTTTATATTTCCTTCTGAAGCAATTTGGATTTTCTAAAAGAATGTGAAGATTTGTTTTCTTTGTTTTAGTTTCTGAGGAGACTTCTCATTCTGCCCACACACTAGGAAACTTTTCATATATTTTCCATTACTATAGTTCAAGTTTTGTGTACCCTAAACTTGCATACCATTAACCCTGTACTGTATTTCTTTCAGCAGGCTTTAGTGATGTTCTTCAAGTTGTTTTTGCCATTCTTTAATTTGGATATAATGCTCACTGATTTTAATAGAAAATTAACAGTTTTCTACTGTGCTTTTATTATTTTTATATAAATTTATTTATTTTAATTGGTGGTTAATTACTTTACAATATTGTATTGGTTTTTCCATGCATCAACGTGAATCCGCCACAGGTATACACATGTTCCCATCCTGAACCCACCCGCCCCTCCACCCTACCCTTCTGGGTCATCCATCCTTCTGGGTCGTCCCAGTGCACCAGCCCCAAGCATTCAGTATCATGCATGAAACCTTGACTGGTGATTCATTTCATATGTGATATTAAACATGTTTCAGTGGCATTGTCCCAAATCATCCCACCCTCTCCCTCTCCCACAGAGTCCAAAAGACTGTCCTATACCTCTGTGTCACTTTTGCTGTCTCGCTTACACGGTTGTCATTACCATTTTTCTAAATTCGATATATATGCATGTGTATGCTGTATTGGTATTTTTCTTTCTGGCTTACTTCACTCTATATAATAGGCTCCAGTTCATCCACCTCATTAGAACTGATTCAAATGTATTATTTTTAATGGCTGAGTAATACTCCATTGTGTATATGTACCACAGCTTTCTTATCCATTCGTCTGCTGACAGTCATCCAGGTTGCTTCCATGTCCTGGCTATTATAAATAGTGTTGCAATGAACATTGGGGTACACGTGTCTCTTTCAATTCTGGTTTCCTCGGTGTGTATGCCCAGCAGTGGGATCGCTGGGTCGTATGGCCATTCTATTTCCAGTTTTTTAAGGAATCTCCACACTGTTCTCCATAGTGGCTGTACTAGTTTGCATTCCCACCAACAGTGTAAGAGGGTTCCCTTTTCTCCACACCCTCTCCAGCATGTATTGCTTGTAGGTGTTTGGATCATAGCCATTCTGACTGGTGTGAAATGGTACGTCATTGTGGTTTTGATTTGCACTTCTCTGATAATTAGTGATGTTGAACATCTTTTCATGTGTTTGTTAGCCATCTGTATGTCTTCTTGGAGAAAAGTCTATTTAGTTTTTTTGCCCATTTTTTTATTGGGTCATTTATTTTTCTGGAATTGCACTGCAAGAGTTGCTTCTATATTTTTGAGATTAGTTGTTTGTCAGTTGCTTCATTTGCTATTATTTTCTCCCATTCAAGGCTGTCTTTTCACCTTGCTAGTAGTTTCCTTTGTTCTGCAGAAGGTTTTAAGTTTAATTAGGTCCCATTTGTTTATTTTTGTTTTTATTTCCAATATTCTGGGAGGTGGGTCATAGAGGATCCTGCTGTGATTTGTGTCGGAGAGTGTTTTGCCTATGTTCTCCTCTAGAAGTTTTATAGTTTCTGATCTTACATTTAGATCTTTAATCCATTTTGTGTCTTTTTGTGTGTAGGGTGTTAGAAAGTGATCTAATCTCATTCTTTTACAAGTAGTTGGTTGACCAGTTTTCCCAGCACCACTTGTTAAAGAGATTGCCTTTAATCCATTTTATATTCTTGCCTCCTTTGTCAAAGATAAGGTGTCCATATGTGCGTGGATTTATCTCTGGGCTTTCTATTTTGTTCCATTGATCTATATTTCTGTCTTTGTGCCAGTACCATACTGTCTTGATGACTGTGGCTTTGTAGTAGAGCCTGAAGTCAGGCAGGTTGATTCTTCCAGTTCCATTCTTCTTTCTCAACATTGCTTTGACTATTCCAGTTTTTTTGTATTTCCATATGAATTGTGAAATATTATTTGTTCTAGCTCTGTGAAAAATACTGTTGTTAGCTTTATAGGGGTAGCAGTGCTTTTAGAATGTGGTGAGCTATTCTGTTTCAGGATTTCAGTTGGAAAATCCTGCATTATTATTAGGGCTGTAGTATCTTCTGATACTGAAGGAAAGACTACAAATATTCCAAACTAATTTGATCATAGTAATTAATGTTTTCTAAAGAATTAAAAAGTTACTCATCAAAAAATTTCATTCCCATGGAAAAAAAACCGCTAACTCCTTAAGTACATCATGATTTTATTAAGGGAATCTGTGAGAACTGACATTTCTCTGTGCATCATGATTTCATCAATACACCTCTCTGAGATTAAAAAACAAAAACAGAATTCACATGCTTCAGGAAAGTCACATTTAAATATGGAAAAACTTGTTTCAATAGCAGTAAAAATGGCTGTATGAGCAGTGGATTGATAATTTTTCTCTATTTTTCTCTGAGTAACTTCTTGAAAGTTGTGTCTTCACTTCTTACTGAAATGTATTATTCTCCTGTTGTTCAGTTGCTCAGTCATAGCAACTCTCTGCAACACCACGAGGCCTTACTATCTATCACTAACTCCCAGAGTTTGCTCAAACTAATGTGCATCAAATTAGTTGTACCATCTGACCATCTCATCCTCTGTTAGGCCCTTCTCCTTCTCCCCTAAAGATTTCCCAGCATCAGGGCCTTTTCCTATAGTCATTTCTTTGCATCAGGTGGCCAAAGTATCAGAGTTTCAGCTTCAGCAAAAGTACTTCCAATGAATATTCAGAGCTGAGTTCTATCAGGATTGCCTGCTTTGATCTCCTTGCAGTCCAACGGACTCACAAGAGTATTCTCCAACACCACAGTTCAAAAGCATTGATTATTCCATGCTCAGTTTCCTGTATAGTTCAACTCTCCCATAATTGCAAAGTTATGCCTCTGCTTTTGAATATGCTCTTTAGATGGTTACAGCTTTTCTTCCAAGGATCTAGCACCTTTTAATTTCATGGCTGCAGTCAGCATCTGCAGTGATTTTGGAGCCTGAGAAAATAAAGTCTATCACTGTTTCCATTTTCTCCATGTTTTCCCTATTTGACATGAAGTGATGGGACCAGATGCCATGATCTTCATTTTTTCAATGTTGAGTTATGAGCCAGCTTTTTCACTCTCTTCTTTCTTTTCATCAGCAGGCTCCTTAGTTATTCTTCACTTTCAGTCATATATGTAGTGTCAAGTGCATATCTGAGGTTATTGATATTTCTCCAGGCAATCCTGATTCTAGTTTGGGCTTCATCCAGCCTGGCATTTCACATGATGTGCTCTGAATATAAGTTAAATAAGCCACATGGCAATATACAGCCTTGATGTACTCCTTTCCCAATTTGAATCTAGTGCATTGTTCCATGTCCAGTTCTAACTCTTGCTTCTTAATCTGCCTACAGATTTCTAAGGAGGCAGCTAAAGAGATCTGATATTTGCATCTTTTCAAGAATTTTCCGTAGTTTGTTGTCATCCACACAGTCAAAACCTTTGGCATAGTCCAAATCAGATGTAGATGTATATCTTGAACTCCCTTGCTTTTTCTCTGATCCAATGGATGTTGGCAATTTGATCTCTGGTTCCTCTGACTTTTCTAAATCCACCCTTAACATCTGGAAATTCTGGGTTCACGTACTGTTGAAGCCTGGCTTGGAGAACTTTGAGCATCACTTTGCTTGCATGTGAGATACATGCAATTGTGTTGTAGTTTGAACATTCTTTGGCATAGCCTTTCTTTGGGATTGGACTTTAAACTAACCTTTTCCAGTTCTGTGGCCAATGCCGAGTTTTCCAAAGTTTCTGGCATATTGAGTGCAGGATTTTAATGGTATAATCTGATAGGACTTGAAACTGCACGACTGGAAACCCATCACCTCTAGTAACTTTGTTCATAGTGATTTACTAAGGGCTACTTGATTTCACATTCCAGGATGTCTGGTTCTAGGTGAGTAAAGACACCATCACAGCTAACTGGGTCATTAAGATCTTATTATTATTATTATTATTATTATTTTGGTACAGTTCTGCGTATTTTTGCCACCACTTCTTAATAGATTCTGCTTCTGTCAGGTCCATATTGTTTCTCTCCTTTATTGTGCCAATTTTGCATGAAATGTTCCCTTGGTATCTGTAACATTCTTGAGGCGATACCTGTTCTTTGACATCCTATTGTTTTTCTCTATTTCTTTGCACTGACCGCCGAGGAAGGCTTTCTTGTCTCTCCTTGGTGTTCTTTGGGAAACTGGATTCAAATAGATTATCTTTTTTGTTCTCCTATGCCTTTAGCTTCTCTTCTTTTATAAGCTATTTGTAAGGGCTCCTCAGAAACCCTTTTGCCTTTTTGAATTTATCTTTCTTAAGTATGCTCTTGATCACTGTCTCGTGCAGAATGTCATGACACTTGGTCCATAATTCTCCCTGTAGTCTGTCTATAAGATCAAATCCTTCAATTTGATTTGTCACATCCACTGTGTAATCATAAGGGTTTGATTTCAGTCAAACCCAAATGGTCTAGTGGTTTTTCATACTCTCTTCAATTTAAGTTTGAACTTTGCTTAAAGGCATTCATGATCTGAGCCATGTCACTGCTCAGTCTTGTTGTGGCTGAATGTATAGAGCTTCTCCATCTTTGGCTGCAAAGAACATAATCTGATTTCAGCACTGACCATCTCTAGACTCATCTCTTGTGTTGTTGGAAGAGGGTGTTTGCTATGAGTGGTGAGTTCTCTTAGGAAACTCTGTTAGTCTTTGCCCTGCTTCATGTGTACTGCAAGGTCAAACTTGCCTGTTACTCCAGGTATCTCTTGACTTCCTACTTTTTCTAGTAGGCCATGGAGCTGGACAGTATAAGCCCTCATTCCTCTGCTTTTTCTAAATCCAGTGTATTGGATCACATACTTTGAAGCCTAGCTCAAAGAATTTTGAGCATTGTCTTGCTTTGTATGTGAAATGAGCACAATTGTCCAGTACTTTGAATAATGTTCGGCATTGCCCTTTGACGTGGGGATCAGTACTTTGTCATGTGTACACTAGAGCTGGCTCAGTGGTGGCATAATGTGTATTCCATAGTGCAAACTCAGAAGTTGGGTCACGTATGCCATATAGTAGTGACTCAGTAGAGGTAGGATGATACATCCAGAATGGAAGCTAAGTAGTTGTGCTAAGCCTGCTGTAGAACACTGGTTCAGTGTGTTCTGGTAAGATGTGTGTTCTAGAATACAGGATCAATACTGTGTGACAATACTGTCATCACATTTCCTCCAGAGTTTAGGCACTGCAGAAGTGTCATGTGCACTTAGAATGGGGTCTTAGTAGTTGTGAGATGCATGCTCTACAATTCAGTCTCAGTAGTGGAGAGATATGTTCTCTAGAGTGCAAGCTCGTAGTTACAAGATACTTGGTGCGATGACCTGTAGTACACGAAGAAGCAGTGGAAGTCGTCACAGCACTGAAACACTGAATGGTGAAAAACTACTAGGTGTGTTTGACCCACAGTAGAGAAAGAAGCATTCCAAGAATATTTTACCTCTGATTTACAGGATGGTGGTAATTATTGAGTATAAAGTAGATGAAGATGTACTCAAGTCATGTCATAAAACTGAAACAGTGATGGTTATAATCTATTAATCATGCCTGAGCTATTTGGATGCAGAAACACTTAAAAACTTCAGAGCACTGAAACACTGGAATTCGATAAATTATTGGATGTATCCTCCAAGATTGGATCATAGAACACTTGAAATGTATCACATAGCTGAAAGGCTGTATGTTGATCAATACTGGGTGTGTTTGACCTGGGGTGGAGATGGGGACTCATTTAACCATATGACAGCCCTAAAACACAAGATGGTGATAAATTTATGAGTGTGTATGAATTGGTAGGTACAGAAAACGTTGAAACATATCATAGAACTAAATACTTGATGGTGAACAACTGCCCAGTGTATTTGAAGCAGAGTACATGAAAAAAGACTTAAAGAATGTTACAGAACTGAAACAATTGATGGTGATAAACTATTGCTTGTGTTTAACATGGAGTAGAAGAAGCACTTGAAGCATGTCACAGCACTGAAACACTGGATGGTCATAAGATATTGGGTATGTTTCAGCTCAAGTGGTTTAGAGAAATAGTTGAAGCATGTCACACAACTGAAACATTGGATGCTTATAAATGACTGAAAGTACTTGATATGGAGTGAATGAAGAAAGCACCTGAAGCATGTGACATCACTGAAGCATTGATTGATAATACTGACTATGTTTGAGGTGGGATGGACACAGAGACTCCAGAAATCATTTCATAGTATTGAACACTAACACTAGATGGGGAAAAAACTACTGGGTTTGTTTGACACAGGAATGGATGAAGAAGCAGTTGACATTATGTCACAGCAGTGAAACCAGATGGTAATCAATGGTAAGTATATTGATGTCAGTGGGACCAAGAACACATTTAATTTTATCAAAGCCTGAAACACTGGAGGATGATGAAGTACTGGCTGTGTATGCCTCAGTGTGGGCAAACAAAATTTAAAATCATGTAACACCACTAAAATGCTGGTATGATGATAAAATGCTGACTGTCTAGATCTAGGGTGGATGATGAAGCTCTTTAAGCATGTCACAGTATGTAAACACTAGACTTTGGTTTTATGGGTGAGAATGAAGAAGCCATTGGGTCATGCTCCAAAACTAAAACACTGGCTGTTTATAACTACTAGAAATTTTGCACCAGGATTAATATAGAAGCATTTGAAACATGTCAGTGTAGTGAAGCAATGGATGGTGATAAATGACTATGTTAACCTGGAGTGGGTGAAGAAGTACTTGAATCCAGTGGCAGCCATGAAACACTGTGTTGATAAACTCCTGGAGGTTTTTTTTTTTTTTTTTTTTTACTCACTTCACTGATGAATTGAAATCAGTCATATGTCACAGCACTGGACACTGGTTGGTACAAAATATTGGCTATGACTGACCAGAGTGGAAAGAGAAGCATTTGAATTGTGCCACACCCATTGAAGCAAAGAAATATAGGAAAACAATAGAATGGAAAAGACTAGAGATCTCCTCAAAAAAATTAGAGATACCAAACAAACATTTCATGCAAAAATGGGCTCAATAAAGGACAGAAATGGTATGGGCTAAAAAAAAGAAGCAGAAGATTTTAAGAAGAGGTGGCAAAAATACACAGAAAAAACTGTACAAAAAAGATATTCATGACCCAGATAATCACAATGGTGTGATCATTCACCTAGAGCCAGACATCCTGGGATGTGAACTCAAGTGGGCCTTAGGAAGCGTCACTACAAAGAAAGGTAGTGGAGGTGATAGAATTCCAGTTGAGCTCTTTCAAATCCCAAAAGATGATGCTATGAAAGTTCTGCACTCAACATGCCACCAAATTTGGAAAATTCAGCACTGACCACAGGACAGAAAAATGTCAGTTTTCACTCCAATCCCAAAGAAAGACAATGTCAAAAAGAATTCTCCAACTACTGCACTCATCTCACACGCTACTAAATTAATGCTCAAAATTCTCCAAGCCATGCTTCAGCGATACATTAATCGTGAACTTCCAGATATACAAGTTGTTTTTTCGAAAAGGCAGAGGAACCAAGATCAAATTGCCAACAACCACCAGATCACTGAAAAACCAGGACAGTTCCAGAAGAAATCTGTTTATGTTTTATTGAGACTTTGACTGTGTGGATTACAATAAATGTTGGAAAATTCTGAAACAGATGGGAATACCAGACCACCTGACCTGCCTCTTAAGAAACCTGTATGCAGGTCAGGAAGCAACAGTTAGAACTGGAAATAGAACTACAGACTGGTTCCAAATAGGAAAAAAGGCGTACCTCAAGGCTGTATAATTGTCACCCTGCTTATTTAACTTCTACATAGAATACATAATGAGAAACATTGTGCTGGAGGAATCGCAAGGTGGAATCAAGATTGATGGAGAAATATCAATAACTTCAAATATGCAGAGGACACCACCCTTATGGCAGAAAGATAAGAAGAACTAAAGAGCCTCTTGATGAAAGTAAAATGGGAGATTGAATAAGTTGGCTTAAAGCTCAACATTCAAAATACTTAGATCATGGCATCCAATGCTATCACTTTATACAAATAGATGGAAAAACAATGGAAACAGTGACAGACTTCTGTTTTTGTGGACTCCAAAACCATGGCAGATGGTGACTGAAGCTATGACATTAAATGACACTTATTTCTTGTAAAAGCTGTGACAAACCCATGCTGCATGTAAAAAAGCAGAGGCATTCCTTTGCCAACAAGGACCCATATAGTCAGAGCTATGTTTTTGTATTTTTCAGTAGTCATGTGCCAAAGCAAGCCATACCATAAAGGAGGCTGAACATTAAGGAATTGATACTTTTGAACTGCAATCTTGGAGAAGACTCCTGTGAGTCCCTTGGGCTGCAAGGAAATGAATCCAGTCAACCCTAAAGGAAATCAATCCTGAAAATTCACTGGAGGGGCTGATGCTGAGGCAGAAGCCCTAATATTATGGCTATCTAATGTGAAGAGCCAACTCATTGGAAAACACTCTGATGCTGGAAAAGATTGGAGCAGGAGAAGGAGATGGAAGAGGACAAAATGGTCGGATGGCATTACTGACCCATTGAATTTGAGTTTGAACAAGCTCCGGGAGATGGTGAAGGACAAAAAGGCGAGATATGCTGCAGTCCATGGGATTACGAAGAGCTGGAGATGACTGAGTGACTGAACAACAAATAACAACCAGCAACAACAAAGCTACTGAATGCATTTGACCTTGAGTAGTTTCAGGAGCACTTGAAGCATGTCACAGATCTGAAACCCTAGATAGTGGTAAAATGCTGAATGTGTTTGACCGGGAGTTAGTGAAGCAGCCAGTGAAATGTGTCATAGCACTGAAACAATGAATGTCGATAACCTATATGCTGCATTTGACATGGAGTGAATCAAGAACCACTTGAAGTATGTTTCACGACTGAAACACTGTATGTTCACACTTTAGGCGGTCTTTCTTTGATCTTGTATAGGGAAAGAAGCACATGAAGCATGTCACAACTCTGAAACTGGATCGTGATAAATCATTGTGTATGATGACCTGTGGTAGTTGAAAAATTGATGAAAGTATGTAACAGCACTGAATCAAGGGATGGTGATAAACTAAGAGTGCGGTCAACCTTGGGTGGACAAAGGATCTTTTGAAACATATACCAGAATTAACACACTGGATTGTGATAAATTATTGGTTGTGTATTTTCTTCAGAGAATGAAGAAACAGTTGAAGCAGTAAACAGCACGGAAACACTGGATGGTGATAAACTATTGAGTGTGTTTGATACATGTTGAATGAAGAGAAACTGGAAGCATGACACAGAGTAAAACTTGGGACCATGGTAAACTTCTGAATGTGTTTTATCTAGAATGAATTAAAGAAGGACTTGAAACTCATCATAGAACCGAAACAGTAATTGTGATAAGCTACTGACCATATTTTATTTGGAGAGGATAACGAAGTACATGAGGCATGCCCCAGTACTGGAACACTGGATAGTGGTAAACTACAGGGAGTGTTTGACTCAATCAGACAAATGGACACTTCAAGTCTGTAATAGCACAGCGTCAATAAATGATGATAATTTATAGGGTGTGTTTTACCTGGAGGGAATGAAGGAGGCTCAAAACATGTCACAATACAGAAAAAATGGATGTTGATAAACTATCACACTAAATTCTTCTGGAGTGGATTAAAAAACACTTGAAGCATATCTGAACGTAAACACTGAATGGGGATATGATATTGTGTGTGTATAAGGCCAGTAAAAATAGAGGAAACAATAGAATAGGAAAGACTAGAAATCTTGCCAAGGAACTTAGAGACACAAAGGGAATATTTCTTGCAAACATGGGCACAATCAAGGACAGAAGTGGTATGAGCCTAGCAGAAGCAGAAAATGTGATGAAGTGTTGGCAAGAGTATAAGAGAACTGTATCAAAGAAAGGTCTTAATCACCTGCTGCTGGGTGCCATTGCCTTCTCCACTTAATCACCTAGATAACCATAATGGTGTGATCACTCACATAGAGCAGACAACCTGGAGTGTGAAGTCAAGTGGATCTTAGGAAGAATTACCACAAACAATGCTAGTCGAGGTGATAGAATTGAAGCTTACCTATGCCAACAAAGGTTCCTCTAGTCAAGGCTATGGTTTTACCTGTGGTCATGTATGGATGTGAGAGTTGGATTGTGAAGAAGGCTGAGCACCGAAGAATTGATCCTTTTGAATTGTGGTGTTGGAGAAGACTCTTGAGAATCCCTTGGACTGCAAGGAGATCCAACCAGTCCATTCTGAAGGAGATCAGCCCTGGGATTTCTTTGGAAGGAATGATGCTAAAGCTGAAACTCCAGTACTTTGGCCACCTCATGCGAAGAGTTGACTCATTGGAAAAGACTCTGATGCTGGGAGGGATTGGGGGCAGGAGGAGAAGGGGACAGCAGAGGATGAGATGGCTGGATGGCATCACTGACTTGATGGACGAGAGTCTCAGTGAACTCCGGAAGTTGGTGACGGACAAGGAGGCCTGGCGTGCTGCGATTCATGGCGTCGCAAAGAGTTGGACACGACTAAGCGACTGATCTGATCTATTTCAAATTAAAACAATAACAATAATGCTGTTAAAATGCTGCACTCAATGTGCCAGGAAATTTGGAAAAATCATCAGTGACCACAGGACAGGAAAAGGTCAGTTTCACTCTGATCCCAAAGAGGGGAATTGTGATGGAATGCTCAAACTACTGCACAATCGTGCTCATTTCATATGCTGGCAATGTAATGCTCAAAATTCCTCAATCTAGTTTTCAACAATATGTGAACTGAGGACTTTCAAATGTACAAATAGGGTTAGGAAACGCAGAGGAATCAGAGATCAAATTGCCAACACTCACTGGATCATAGACAAAGCATGGAATTCCAGAAAATGATCTACTTCTGCTTCACTCACTATGCTAAAGACTTTGCATATGAGGGTCACTGAAAATGTGGAAAATTCTTAAAGAGATGTATATACTTGACCACATTACCTGGTTCCTGTGAAACCTGTATGCAGGTCAAGAAGTAACAGAATCAGGCAGGAACAAAGGACTTGTTCAGAATTGGTAAAGGAGTACATCAAGACTGTCTTGAACTTACCTGCAAGGTATACCATGCAAAATGTCAGACTGGAAGAAGCACAAGCTGGAATCAAAATTTCTGGGAGAAATATCAATAAACTCAGACATGCGGATGACAGAAAGCAGAATAGGAATTAGAGCTCCTTGCTGAGATGAAAGTGGGAATTAAAAAAGCTGGCTTAAACCTCGACATTCAATAAACTAAGATCATGTCATCCAGTCCCATCAGTCCAGTTCAGTTCAGTCACTCAGTCATGTCCAATTCTTTGTGACCCCGTGAATTGCAGCATGCCAGGCCTCTCTGTCCATCACCAGCTCCCGGAGTTTACTCAGACTCATGTCCATCGGGTCAGCGATGCCATCCAGCCATCTCATCCTCTGTCGTACCCTTCTCCTCCTGCTCCCAATCCCTCTCAGCATTAGAGTCTTTTCCAATGAGTCAACTCTTCATGTGAGATGGCCAAAGTATTTGATAGCAAATAGATTAAGACACAAGGGAAACTGTGACAGATTTTTATTTTTGTAGTTCCAAAATCACTGTGCATGGTAACTGAAGCCGTGAAGTTAAAAGACACTTGCTTCTTGGACCAAAAAAAGCTATGACAAACCTAGACAGCATATGCAACCAGAGACATCACTTTTCTGGCAAAGGTCCATATAATCAAGGTATGGTTTTACCCAGTAGTCGTGCATGGATGTGAGATCTGAACCATAAAGAAGGTTGAATGCCAAATAATTGATGTTTTAGAACTGTGGTGCTGAGAAGACTCTTGAGTCCCTTGAACTGCAAAGAGTTCAAACCAGTCAGTTCTAAAGAGAATCAACACTGACTACTAATTGGAAGGACTGATGTTGAAGTTGCAATACTTTGGCCACCTGATGCAAAGAGCCAAATCATTAGAAAAGACCTAATGCTGGGTAAGATTGTAAGCAGGTGGGGATGGGTGTGACAGAGAATAAAATAGTTGAATGTTGGCATAACTGTCTCAATGGGCATGAATTTGAGCAAATTCCAGGAGATAGTGAAGGACAGGGAAGCCTGGTGTGCTGTAGTTCATGGGGTTGCAAAAAGAGCTGGACATGGCTGTGTGACTGAAAAACATCAATCATGGGTAAATAAGGAAGCACCTGAAGTGTGTCACAGCACTTAAACACTGGATGTTGATAAACGACTGTATGTATTTGAAATAGGATAGATGAGGAAGCCTTGTGAATTAATCAGCACTGAAAGAATGGATGTGTGTATTAACCCAGAGTAGATAAGGAATCACTGGTGTATGTCACAGCACTGATAGACTGAATGGTGAAAAAACACTTGTTGAGTTTGACCTCTGGGAGTCAAACAAACACCTAATATATGCCACAAGTTACAGCCCTGAAACCTTGGCGAATGATAAAATGCTGGGAACGTTCGACTGATATGGACTATTAAGCACTTGAAGCATATCACTCTACTGAATACGGGATGATGATACACAAATGAGTATGTTTTACAGGAGAGGATGAAGCACATGAAGTATATCACAGCACTGAAACCGTGAAGGTGGTAAACTCCTGGAAGTGATGGGCCAGGATTGACAAAGAAGCATATGCTGAAATATAGATGTTGATAAACTATTGAGTATTTGACACCAGGTGGACAAAGAAACATTTGGAGCATGTCACATGTCAAGGCACTGAGCACTGTATGGTAATAAACTACAGAGTGTGTATTTCCAGAGTGTGGATGAATAGGCACTTGAATCACATCACAGCACTGAAACACTGATGTTGATAAACTACTGGATGTATTTTTATAGTCTGGATGATAAAGCAGTTGTGTCAGAGCTTGGAAATACTGGATGGTGATAAACTACTGGTGTGTTTGATAAAGATGCACTTGAACTTGTGACAGCAGTGAAAAACAAAAGGTGATAAGCTGATGAGTCTATTTTAGGTCAGGTGGACCAAGATGCGGCTGAATCACCTCTTTAAAGTGTGGATAATGATAAGCTACTGAGTACGTTTGACCTGGGGTGGATAAAGAAACACTGAAAGCATGTCACAGCTTTCACTGGATGAAGAAACACTGGATGGAGATATACAACTGGATGTGTTTGACCCAGGGTGCGTGAAGAATAACTTGAGGTGTCACTGCACTGAAACAGTAGATCATGATAATCTATTGGAAGTGTTCAACGAGTAATCAATGAGGAAGCACATTGCATGGAATGGTGCTGCATGGTGATAAACACCTGGTTGTATTTGACCAATGTGGATGAAGAAGTTCTTGAAGCATGCCAAATGCTTTGCAACCCTGGATGGTGATATAATCCCATCAAACAATGTGTCTTTTTGATATAGGGTGTAAAAGCAAGCACTTAAAGCATGTCACAGGGCCTTTCCTGGTGGTTCAGTGGTTAAGCATCCACCTTGAAGTGTAGGGGATGAAGGTTCAATCCCTGACTGGGAAGCTAACATCCCATATGCTACAGAGTAACTAAACCTGCACAGCTGCAAACACTGAAGTTCTCACACTCCAGAGACTGCATGCCATGGTGAGAGTTGGCTTGTCTCAAGGACTATCTTACGTGACACAACTATGACCCAACACAGACAACTAAATAAATTAAGAAGAATCATGTCACAGGTGAAACATTGGTGACAAACTATTGAGTGTGCTTTACCTGGAGAAAATGAAGAAACACTTACATCATGTCACTGCACTGAAACACGGGATGGTGATAAGCTACTGGGTATGTTTGACATGGGGTGCATGAAGAAGACTTGTGGAATGTTCCACAGTTAAATCATTGGATGATGATAATCTACTTACTCTGTTAGACCTGGAGTGGATAGAAGCATGTCACAGAACTGAAATGCAAAGGGTGGTAAATTACAGTATGTTTAAACAGAGGAGGATGAAGAAACACATAACCTGTCGCAGCATTGAATACTAGATATATTTGACCTGGAGTGGGTTGAACAAGCACTCAAAACAGGTTACAGGACTGAAGTAAACACTGGATGATGATAAACGACTCAGTGTGTTGACCAGAGGAGATGAAGAAGCAACGGAAGCATGTCATGACAGTGAAAGAGTAGATGATGATAAACAGTATTAGTAGTGGCAAGATGCCTGCTCCAGAGTTCAGGTTCAAGATGCAGCATGTTTGCACTAGAATGTGGGTTTAATCAGTTTGTGATGCCTCCCCGAAAGTGAAAATTCAGCAGTTACTACGAGCCTACCCTGGATCGTGGGGTTGGAAGGGGCAAAATGAGAGCTCCAGGCTGCAAGCTCAGAACGTGCATGATGTGCACTAGAATGTGGGCTCATTGGTGGTTGATGCATGTATTAGATTGCAAGTTCAGAAGTTGTGACATGGGTATTATATAGCACCCATGTTATAAAACCTCACACTGGTCATCTATTTTTTACATATAGCACTGTACACATTTAAATGCTATTTTCTCAAATCGCCATCTTTATAAATTCCACATATATGAATTAATATACAGCTTTGTCTTTCTCTTTCTTAGTTCCTTCACTTTGTGTAATAGGTTTCACACGCTTTCACCTCATTAGAACTGACTCGAATGCATGACTTCTTATTATTGAGTAATATTTCATATGCATATGTAGCAAAATGTCCTTAATCATTCATCTGCTGATGGACCTCTTGGTCACTTCCATGTCCTAGCTATTGTAAACAGTGCTTCAGTAAACACTAGAATACTGTGTTTCTTTCAATTCTAGTTTCCTTGAGGTTCATGCCCAAGAGTGGGATTGCTGGGTCATATGGCACTTCTATTTTTAACTTTCTAAGGAGTTTCCACAAAGTACTCTATAAAGGTTGTGCCAGTTTGCATTCCCATCAACAATTTAAAAAGGTTCCCTCTACTCCACAGCCTCTGCAGCAATTACATTGTAGACATTTTAATCATGGCCAATCTGACCAGTGTGAAATGATACCTCAATGTGGTTTTGATTTGCACTTCTTTTATGATGAGTGATGCTGAGCAGCTTTTCTGTGTCTCTTAGTAATCTGTATATCTTCTTTGGTTTGTTTTTCTGAGTAGTATTTGTAGCTGAGTATTGAGATACTTGAGCAGCTTGCATATTTTGGAGATTAATTTTTTTGTTAGTTTTCCAGTTGCTATTATTTTCTCCCAATTCTGAAGGCGACAGTTCAGTTTAGTTCAGTCACTCAGATGTGTCCGGCTCTTTGCAAAGCCATGAATCACAGCACACCAGGCCTCCCTGTCCATCACCAACTCCCGGAGTTCACTCAGACTCAACGTCCATCGAGTCAGTGATGCCATTCAGCCATCTCATCCTCTGTTGTCCCCTTCTTCACCTGCCCCCAATCCCTCCCAGCAGCAGAGTCTTTTCGAATGAGTCAACTTTTCACATGAGGTGGCCAAAGTACTGGAGTTTCATCTTTAGCATCAGTCCTTCCAAAGAGACCCCAGGGTTGATCTCCTTCACAATGCACTGGTTGGATCTCCTTGGAGTCCAAAAGACTCTCAAGAGTCTTCTCCAACACCACAGTTCAAAAGCATCAGTTCTTCAGCGTTCAGCTTTCTTCACAGTCCAACTCTCACATACATACATGACCACTGGAAAAACCATAGCCACAATTAGACGGACCTTTGTTGGCAAAGTAATGTCTCTGCTTTTCAATATACTATCTAGGTTGGTCATAATTTTTCTTCCAAGGAGTAAGTGTCTTTTAATTTCATGGCTGCAGTCACCATCTGCAGCCCAGAAAAATAAAGTCTGACACTGTTTCCACTGTTTACCTATCTATTTTCCATAAAGTGATGGGACCAGATGCCATGATCTTCGTTTTCTGAATGTTGAGCTTTATGTCAACTTTTTCCAACTCTCCACTATCACTTTCATCGAGAGGCTTTTTTGTTCCTCTGCACTCTCTGCCATAAGGGTGATGTCATCTCCATATCTGAAGTTATTGATATTTCTCTTGGCAATCTTGATTCTAGCTTGTGCTTCTTTCAGCCCAGCATTTCTCATGATGTACTCTGCCTACAAGTTAAATAAGCAGGGTGACAATATACAGCCTTGATGTACTCCTTTTCCTATTTAGAAACAGTCTGTTGTTCCATGTCCAGTTCTAACTGTTGCTTCCTGACCTGCATATAAGTTTATCCAAGGCAGGTCAGGTGCTCTGGTAATCCCATCTCTTTCAGAATTTTCCACAGGTTATTGTGGTCCACCCAGTCAAAGGTTTTGGCACAGTCAATAAAACAGAATTAGATGCTTTTCTGGACCTCTCTTGCTTTTTTGATGATCCAGCGGATGTTGGCAATTTGATCTCTGGTTTCTCTGCCTTGTCTAAAACCAGCTTGAACATATGGAAGTTCATGGTTCATATATTGCAGAAGCCTGGCTTGGAGAATTTTGAGCATTACTTTACTAGCGTGTGAGATGAGTGCAATTGTGTGGTAGTTTGCTCATTTGTTGGCATTGCCTTCCTTTGGGATTGGAATGAAAACTGACCTTTTCCAGTCCTGTGGCCACTGCTGAGTTTTCCAAATTTGCTGGCATATTGCTACAGCACTTTCACAGCATCATCTTTCAGGATTTGAAGTAGCTCAACTGGAATTCCATCACCTCTACTAGCTTTGTTCATAGTGATGCTTTCTAAAGCCCACTTGACATCACATTCCAGGATGTCTGGCACTAGGTGAATGATCATACCATAGTCATTATCTTGGTCGTGAAGATCTTTTAATTTTTAGTATAAATATATTTATTTTAATTGGAGTTAAATTACTTTACAATATTGTATTGGTTTTGCTATACATCAACATGAATCCACCACAGGTATACGCGTGTTCCCATCCCGTACCCCCCTCCCTTCTCCCACCATGTACCATCCCTCTGGGTCGTCCCCGTGTACCAGTATCGTGCAACCAGTCCCAAGCAACCAGTATCCTGCATCGAACTTGAACTGGTGATTTGTTTCATATATGATACTATACATGTTTCAATGTATAGTATTTCTTCCAAATCATCCAACCCTCTCCCTCTCCCACAGAGTCCAAAAGACTGTTCTATACATGTGCATCTCTTTTGCTGTCTCACGTACAGGGTTATCATTACCATCTTTCTAAATTCCATATATATGCATTAGTATACTGTACTGGTGTTTTTGTTTCTGGGTTACTTCAGTCTGTATAATAGGCTCCAGTTCCATCCATCTCATTAGAACTGATTCAAATGTATTATTTTCAATGGCTGAGTAATACTCCATTGTGTATATGTACCACAGCTTTCTTTTTTTTTTTTTTTTTTTTTTTTTAATTTCAGATACACACATGCTCCCCATCCTGAACCCTCCTCCCTCCCCCCTCCCCATACCATCCCCCTGGGCCTTCCCAGCGCACCAGCCCCAAGCATCCAGCATCGTGCACTGAACCTGGACTGGCATCTCGTTTCATACATGACATTTCATATGTTTCAATGCCATTCTTCCAATCTTCCCACCCTCTCCCACAGAGTCCATAAGACTGTTCTATACATCAGTGTCTCTTTTTTGCTGTCTCGTATACAGGGTTATCATTACCATCTTTCTAAATTCCATATATATGCGTTAGTATACTGTATTTATGTTTTTTTCCTTCTGGCTTACTTCACTCTGTATAATAGGCTCCAATTTCATCCACCTCATTAGAACTGATTCAAATGTATTCTTTTTAATGGCTGAGTAATACTCCATTGTGTATATGTACCACAGCTTTCTTATCCATTCATCTGCTGATGGACATCTAGGTTGCTTCCATGTCCTGGCTATTATAAACAGTGCTGCGATGAACATTGGGGTACATGTGTCTCTTTCCCTTCTGGTTTCCTCAGTGTGTATGCCCAGCAGTGGGATTGCTGGATCATAAGGCAGTTCTATTTCCAGTTTTTAAGGAATCTCCACACTGTTCTCCATAGTAGCTGTACTAGTTTGCATTCCCACCAACAGTGTAAGAGGGTTCCCTTTTCTCCACACCCTCTCCAGCATTTATTATTTGTAGACTTTTGGATCGCAGCCATTCTGACTGGTGTGAAATGGTACCTCATAGTGGTTTTGATTTGCATTTCTCTGATAAAGAGTGATGTTGAGCATCTTTTCAAGTGTTTGTTAGCCATCTGTATGTCTTCTTTGGAGAAATGTCTATTTAGATCTTTGGCCCATTTTTTGATTGGGTCATCTATTTTTCTGGAGTTGAGCTGTAGGAGTTGCTTGTATATTTTTGAGATTAGTTGTTTGTCGGTTGCTTCATTTGCTATTATTTTCTCCCATTCTGAAGGCTGTCTTTTCACCTTGCTAATAGTTTCCTTTGATGTGCAGAAGCTTTTAAGTTTAATTAGGTCCCATTTGTTTATTTTTTTGATTTTGATTTCCAATATTCTGGGAGGTGGGTCATAGAGGATCCTGCTGTGATGTATGTCAGAGAGTGTTTTGCCTATGTTCTCCTCTAGGAGTTTTATAGTGGTCTTATGTTGAGATCTTTAATCCATTTTGAGTTTATTTTTGTATATGGTGTTAGAAAGTGTTCTAGTTTCATTCTTTTACAAGTGGTTGACCAGATTTCCCAGCACCACTTGTTAAAGAGATTGTCTTTAATCCACTGTATATTCTTGCCTCCTTTGTCAAAGATAAGGTGTCCATATGTGTGTGGATTTATCTCTGGGCTTTCTATTTTGTTCCATTGATCTATATTTCTGTCTTTGTGCCAGTACCATACTGTCTTGATAACTGTGGCTTTGTAGTAGAGCCTGAAGTCAGGTAGGTTGATTCACCACAGCTTTCTTATCCATTTGTCTGCTGATGGTCATGTAGGTTGCTTCCATGCCCTGGCTATTAGAGACAGTGCAGTGATGAACATTTGGGAACACATGTTTCTTTCAAGTCTGGTTTCCTTGGTGTGTATGCCCAGCAGTGGGATTGCTGGGTCATAAGGAAGTTCTATTTCCAGTTTTTTAAGGAATCTCCACACTGTTCTTCATAGTGGCTATACTAGTTTGCATTCCCACCAACAGTGTAAGAGGGTTCTCTTTTCTCCACACCGTCTCCAGTATGTATTGCTTGCAGACTTTTGGATCGCAACCATTCTGACTGGCATGAAATGGTACCTCACTGTCGTTTTGATTTGCATTTCTCTGATAATGTGTGATGTTGAGCATCTTTTCATGTGTTTGCTAGCCATCTGTATGTCTTCTTTGGAGAAATGTCTATTTAGTTCTTTGGCCCATTATTTGATTAGGTCATTTATTTTTCTGAAATTGTGCTATAGGAATTGCTTCTATATTTTTGAGATTAGTTGTTTTTCAGTTGCTTCATTTGCTATTATTTTTCCCATTCTGAAGGTTGTCTTTTCACCTTGCTTATAGTTTCCTTTGTTGTGCAGAAGCTTTTTTTTCCTACAGTTCTTCTGTGTATTCCTGCCACCTTTTCTTAATATCTACTGTTTTTGTTAGGTCCATAATATTTCTGTCCTTTATCGAGCCCATCTTTGCATGAAATGTTCCCTTGGTATCTCTAATTTTCTTGAAGAGATCTCTAGTCTTTCCCATTCTCTTGTTTTCCTTATTTATTTGCATTGATCGCTGAGGAAAGCTTTCTTATCTCTTCTTGCTATTCTTTGGAACTCTGCATTCAGATGTTTCTATCTTTCCTTTTCTCCTCTGCTTTTTGCTTCTCTTCTTTTCACAGCTATTTGTAAGGCCTACTCAGACACTCATTTTGCTTTTCTGCAGTTCTTTTCTATGGGGATGGTCTTGATCCCTGTCTTCTGTACAATGTCACGAACCTCTGTCCATAGTTCTTCAGGCACTCTATCTATCAGATCTACTCCATTAAATCTATTTCTCACTTCCACTGTATAATCATAAGTAATTTTGATATAGGTCATACCTGAATGAACTAGTGGTTTTCCCTACTTTCTTCAATTTAAGTCTGAATTTGGTAATAAGCAGTTCATGATCTGAGCCACAGTCAGCTCCTGGTCTTGTTTTTGTTGACAGTATAGAGATTCTCCATCTTTGGCTACAAAGAATATCAATCTGATTTCTGTGTTGAACATTTGGTGATGTCCATGTGTAGAGTCTTCTCTTGTGTTGACGGAAGAAGGTGTTTGCTATGACCAGTGCATTTTCTTGGCAAAACTCTATTAGTCTTTGCCCTGCTTCATTCTGTATTCCAAGGCCAAATTTGCCTATTACTCCAGGTGTTTCTTGACTTCCAACTTTTGCATTCCAGTCCCCTATAATGAAAAGGACATCTTTTTGATTTATTAGTTCTAAAAGGTCTCATAGGTCTTCATAGAACCGTTCAACCTCAGCTTCTTCAGCATTACTGATTGGGGCCTAGACTTGGATTACTGTGATATTGAATGGTTTGTCTTGGAAATGAACAGAGAACATTCTGTCGTTTTTGAGATTGCATCCAAGTACTGCATTTTTGGCTCTTTTGTTGACCATGATAGCTACTCCATTTCCTCTAAAGGATTCCTGCCCACAGTAGTAGATATAGTGGTCATCTGAGTTAAATTCACCCATTCCAATCCATTTTAGTTCGCTGATTCCTAGAATGTTGATGTTCACTCTTGCCATCTCTTGTTTGACCGCTTCCAATTTGCCTTGATTCATGGACCTGACATTCCAGGTTCCTATACAATATTGCTCTTTACAGCATTGTATCTTGCTTCTATCACCAGTCACATCCACAACTGGGTATTTTTTTTTTTTTTTTTTTTTTGCTTTGGCTCCATCCCTTCATTCTTTCTGGAGTTAGTAATCCACTGATCTCTCCAGTAGCATATTGGGCCCCTACTGACCTGGGGAGTTTCTCTTTCATTATCCTATCAGTTTGCCTTTTCATACTGTTCATGGGTTTCTCAAAAAAGAATACTGAAGTGGTTTGCCTTTCCCTTTTCCAGTGGACCACATTCTGTCAAACCTCTCCACCATGACCCGTCCATCTTGGGCGGCCGCATGGGCATGGCACAGAGCACCGGCAGTTGCAATGGCGCACAGAGCATGGCAGAGAGGGTACCCCACGTCCGAGGTCAGGGACAGCAGCCAAGAGTGCCAGGTTGCGAAGGTGCAGGGATAGATGAGACAAGCTACCCCACGTCTGAGGTCAGGGGCGGTGGCAGGGAGGAGCTACCCCATGTCCAAGGTCAGGGACGGTGGCCAAGATTCCAAGGCTGCAACAGCGCAGGAGTAGCCCAGAGGAGCTACCCCATGTCCGAGGTCAGGGCCAGCAGCTGAGAGAGCAAGGCTACAACAGCGCTGGAGCAGCCCATAGGAGCTACCCCACGTCTGAGGTCAGGGGCGATGGCTGGGAGGAGCTACCCCACGTCCGAGGTCAGGGGCTGTAGCCGAGAGAAGCTTACCCGTGTCAAAGGTCAGGGGCACAGCAGGGAGGAGCTAAACCGTGTCAGAGGTCAGGGGCTGTGGCGGACAGTGCAAGGCTGCGACAGCACAAGAGCAGCCAAGAGCAGCTACCCCATACCCAAAGTTGGGGCAGCAGCTCAGATGAGTAACCCCAGGCCCAAGGAGCGGTGGCTGCGTGGGCTCAGGAGGGCCTAGAGGAGCTCTTCCATGTTCAATTTCAGGATAGGTGCCGTGAGGAGATACCCCTCATCCAAGGTAAGGAGCAATGGCTGCGCTTTGCTGGAGCAGCCGTGAAGAGATACCCCATGACCAAGGTAAGAGAAACCCAGAAAAGATGGTAGGTGTTGCAAGAGGGCATCAGAGGACAGATACACTGAAACCATAATCACATAAAACTGAAGGCTACATATTCACCTTAATTATAGTTTCCTCGTTGTACACAAGCTATAGAGCTTAATTAGGTTGCTTTTTTTTAATTTTGTTTTTATTTCCTTTACTCTAGGCAATGGGTCATAGAGGATCTTGCTGTGTCTTATTTTAGAGTGGTTATACCTATGTTTTACTCTAAGGGTTTTATATTTTCTGGTCTTACATTTACATCTGTAATCCATTTTGAGTTTATTTTGAACATGATGTTAGATACTGTTCTAGTTTCTACACATAGCTGTCCAGTCCCAGTAACACTTTTTGAAGAAAATATATTTTTCGGTTGCATATTTTTGCCTCCATTGTCAAAGATAATGGGTGCATGAATTTATCTTTGGACTTTATATTTTGTTCCATTGGTCTGTATTTCTATGTTTGTGCAAGTTTCATACTCTCTTGATATCTTTGTGGTGTAGTCTTATCAGAAAGTTTGACTCTTCTAGTTCCATTCTTCTTTCTCAAAATTGCTTTGTCTCTTCAAAGTCTTATGTGTTTCCATGCAAATCATAAAATAATTTGTTCTAGTTTTATGAAAAATATTGTAGGTATTGCATTGAATCTATTGATTGTTTTGGGTGGTATACTCATTTTAACTATATCAATTAATCCAATCTAAGAACATGGTATGTTTCTCCATCTATATGTGTTTTGCTTTCTTTCATCAATGCTTATTTTGTATCTCTCTGGGTAAGTGAAAGTTGCTTAGTCATGTCTGACTTTTTGCAATCCCATGGATCATACAGTGTATGGAATTTGTAATTCTTCAGGCCAGAATACTGGAATAGATAGCCTTTCCCTTCTCCAGAGGATCTTCTCAACCCAAGGCTCAAACACATTGTGTGCAGGTCTCACACATTGCAGGAGGATTCTTCACGTGCTGGGCCACAAGGGAAGCCCAAGAATACTACAGTGGGTAGCCTATCCCTTCTTCAGGGGATCTTCCTGACCCAGGAATTGAACAGGAGTCTCCTACATTGAAGGTAGCTTCTTTATCAATTGAGCTATCAGGGAAGCCCTTTGTCTTTTTATGCAAATTTATTTCTAGTTATTTTATTCCTTTCATTGCAATGATGAACAGGATTATTCCTTAATTTCTCTTTCTGAATTTTCATTGTTAGTGTATAGGAATATAAGGGTTTCTGTGTATTAATTTTATACCCTGCACATTTACTCTATTCATTGATTAACTCCAGTAATTTTCTGGTGGCATCTCTTGGGTTTTCTGTGTAAAGGATAATATCATGTGCAAATATAGAGAGTTTTACCTCTTCTTTTCCAATCAGGATTCTTTTTATATCTTTTTCTTCTTTGAAAAGTGTGGCTAGAATTTCCAAAACTAGTAGTGATGAGTATGGGCACCCTTGTCTTAATGCTGATTTTAAAGGAAATGTTTCAAGTTTTTCATTATTGATAATAATGTTTGAAGTGGTTTTGTCATATTAGGCTTTCATTATGTTGAGGTATGTTCCATCTATGACTACTTTGGCAGAGTTTTTTTTTTTTTTTTTTTTTCATAAAAATCTCTGAATTTTATTGAATTCAAATTTGAATTTTCTTCTGTTTTGGAGAAGGCAATGACACCCCACTCCAGTACTCTTGCCTGGAAAATCCCATGGACGGAGGAGCCTGGAAGGCTGCAGTCCATGGCATTGCTAAGAGTCGGACACGACTGAGCGACTTCACTTTCACTTCTTACTTTCATGCATTGGAGAAGGAAATGGCAACCCACTCCAGTGTTCTTGCCTGGAGAATCCCAGGGACGGGGAAGCCTGGTGGGCTGCCGTCTATGGGGTCGCACGGAATCAGGCACGACTGAAGTGACTTAGCAGCAGCAGCTGTTTAGCCTCCAAATTATTTGTGTTTCCTCTATGTTTTTCTCCTGTAGTTGATATCTGATCTAACAACATTGTGATCAGAAAATATGCTTGAAAATATTACAATTTTTTGAAGTTTACCAAGGTTAGACGTGACCTTGGATGTGATCTGTCTTAAGATAATGTTCCATTTGCACTTGAGAATAAGGAGAAAATGGTGAAATGTGTTCTTTTGGGGGTGGGATGCCCTGTAGATATCAATTAGGTCAAACTGGTCTAATGTATCATCTAAAACATGAGTTTTCCTTATTGATTTTCTGTCCGGATGATCTGTCCACGTTATGAGTGAAGTATTAAAATCACCCAATACTATTGGTTAGTGTCTATTTCTGCTCTAATAGTTGTTGGCATTTGTCTCTTGTATTGAGGTGCTCCTACATGGGGTGCATATAGCTTCTTCTTGGATTGATACCTTGATTATTAGGTAATGCAACCTTCTTTGTCTCCTATAGTGGTCTTTGATTAAAGCCCATTTATCTGATATGAGTATTGCTTCTCCCACTTTCTTTTGCTCTCCATTTTCACAAAATACCTTTTTCCTGGTCATCACTTTCACTCTGTACGTGTCCCTAATTATGAGGTGGTTTTCTTGCAGGCAGTATATTCTTATATTCATTCAGCCAGTCTTTGTATTTTCATTGGAGCTTTTAGCCCATTTATGTTTAAGGTAGTTGTTGCTAAGTATGATCTTGTTACCATTTACTATATATTTTTGTGGATTTATTTTGTAAAGCTTTTCTGTTTCCAATCTAGATAAGATCCTTCAGCATTTCCTGAAGTGCTGGTTTGGTGGTTCTGAATTCTAATTGCTTTTGTTTGTCTGTTAAGTTTTGACTCCTCTTTTGAATTAGAATGCTATCCTTGTTGAATAGAGTAATCTTGGCTGTAGGTTTTTGCCTTTCATCACTTTAAGTATATCTTGCCATTCCTTTCTAAGCTGAAGAGTTTCTAGGGTAAGATCAGCTGTTACGCTTATGGGGATTCCCGTCTATGTTATTTGTTGTTATTCCTTTGTTTCCTTGAATATTTGTTCATTGTGTATATTTATTTGTTTGTTTTTATTTTGATTAATGTGTATTTTGATATGTTTTGTCTTGGATTTATCCCTGTGGAACACTCTGGGGTTTTTCATCTTAGATGTCTATTCCCTTTCCTATTTCAGGAAGTTTTTTTAGCTATTTTCTCCTCAAATATTTTCTCATGCCCTTTCCTTTTGTCTTCTTTCTCCAAGAAACCTATGATTTAAATGTGGGGCATTTAACATTGTCCCCGAAGTTTCTGAGGCTGTCTTCATTTCTCTATTTTTTTTTCCTGTTCTGCTTCATTTATTTCCAACATTCTATCTTCCAGCTCACTTAGTCCTTCTTCTGCTTCAGTTACTCTACTGTTTTTGTTGTACAGAGTGATTTCTATCTCAGTTATTGCATTGTTCATTATTGATTGACTATTCATTACTTCTTCTAGGTCCTTTTAAAACACCCCTTTGATCTTCTCAATACATGTCTAAAGTCTATTTATCTGTAGCTCCATTTATTTCCAAGACTTTGACTATTATTATGCTGAATTGTTTTTCCTGTAGACTTCTTATCTCCTCCTCTTTCATTGATTTGTTGATTTTTATTGTGTTCCTTCACCTGCTGGATATGTCTCTGTCTTTTCATGTTGTTTAGATGGCTGTCTTTGAGGTCTATTTTCTGCAAACGGGAGGGTCATCATTGCTGTTAATTGGTTAGACTCCTCCCAGTGAATGTGGTGGGACCAGTGGATTGTGAAGGTTTTCTAGTTGAAGGAATTATTTTGTTGTTGTTATAGAAGATGGCTGTGGATCTCATTTTTTTCTGAGAGGCAATGCAGTGTCCATGAGAGAATTAGGGGGTTCTATTATGGCTTTGATTCCAGTTGAGCTATTTCAAATCCTAGAAGATGATGCTGTGGAAGTGATGCACTCAACATGCCAGGAAATTTGAAAATCTCAGCAGTGGCTCGGGACTGGAAAAGGTCAGTTTTCATTCCAATCTCAAAGAAAGGGAATGCCAAAGAATGCTCAAACTGCCCTACAGTTGCAGTCATCTCACATGCTAGCAAAGTAATGCTCAAAATTCTCCAAGCCACGCTTCAGCAATACATCAAGTGTTAACTTCCAGATGTTCAAGCTTGTTTTAGAAAATACAGAGGAACCAGAGATCAAATTCCCAACATCTGCTGGATCTTTGAAAAAACAAGCAAGTTCCAGGAAAACATCTACTTCTGCAAAAGCCTTTGACTGTGTGGATCAAAATGAACTGGAAAATTCTGAAAGAGATGGGAATACCAGACCACCGGACCTGCCTCTTGAGGAGCCTGTATGCAGGTCAGGAAGCAACAGTTAGGACTGGACATTGAATAACAGACCGGTTCCAAATAGGAAAAGGAGTACCTCAGGGCTACATATTGTCACACTGCTTATTTACCTTCTATGCAGAGAAATGCTGGGCTGGAAGAAACAAAAACTGGAATCAAGATTGCCAGGAGAAATGTCAATAACTTCAGATATGCAGATGAAACCACCCTTATGGCAGAAAGTGAAGAGAAACTGAACAATCTCTTGATGAAAATAAAAGAGGAAAGTGAAGAGGTAGGCTTAAAGCTCTACATTAGGAAAACTGAAATCATGGCGTCCTGCCCCATCACTTCATGGAAAATATATGCACAAACAGAGGAAATGGTGGCAGACTTTATTTTGGGGAGGTGGGGGGCTACAAAATCACTGCAGATAGTGACTACAGCCATGAAATTAAAAGATGCTTACTCCTCCTAGAGAGCATAAAACAAGACCAGGAGCTAACTGTGGCTCAGATCAGGAAATCCTTATTTCCACATATTGACTTAAATTGAAAAAAGTAAGGAAAACCATTAGACCATTCAGGAATTACCTATATCAAATCCCTTATGATTATACAGTGGAAGTGAGAAATAAATTTAAGGGACTAGGTCTGATAGAGTGCCTGATGAACCATGGATGGAGACAGGTATCAAGATCATCCCCAAGAAAAAGAAATGCAAAAACTCAAAATGGGTGCCTGAGGAAGCCTTACAAATAGCTGTGAAATGAAGAGAAGGGAAAGGCAAAGGAGAGAAGGAAAGATATAGCCATTTGAATATAGAGTTGCAAAGAATAGCAAGGAGAGATAAGAAAGCCTTCCTTAGTGATCAGTGCAAAGAAATAGAGGAAAATAATAGCATGGGAAAGACTAGAGATCACGTCAAGAAAATTTGAGGTTCCAAGGGAATATTTCATGCAAAGATAGGCACAATAAGGACAGAAATGGTATGGACCCAACAGAAGCAGAAGATATTAAGAAGAGTTGGCAAAGATTACACAGAAGAACTGTCCATAAAAGATCTTCACAATCCAAATAATCATGATGATCTGATCTCTCACCTAGGTCCAGACATCTTGGAATGTGAAGTCAAGTGGGCCTTAAGAAGCATCACTATGAACAAAGTTAGTGGAAGTGATAGAATTGCAGTTGAGCTATTTAAAATCCTAAAAGATTATGCTATGGAAGTGCTGCACTCAATATGTCAGCAAATTTGAAAAACTCAGCAGTGGCTCGGGACTTTAAAAGGTTAGTTTTCATTCCAATCCCAAAGTAAGGCAATGCCAAAGAATGCTCAAACTACTGCACATTTGCATTCATCTCACATGCTAGTAAAGTAATGCTAAAAATTCTCCAAGCCATGCTTCAGCAATACATGAACCGTAAACTTCAAGATGTTCAAGCTGGTTTTCGAAAAGTCAGAGGAAACAGAGATCAAATGGCCAACATCCACTGGATCATCAATCAAGCAAGGGAGTTCCAGAAAAAGATCTACTTTTGCTTTATTGACTATTCCAAAGACTTTGACTGTGTGGATTACAATAAACGTTGGGAAATTCTGAAAGAGATGGGAATACCAGAGCAGCTGACCTGCCTCTTGAGAAGCCTCTATGCAGGCTGGAAAACAGCAGTTTGAACGGGACATGGAATGACTAGCTTCACATAGGATAAGGAATATGTCAAAGTTGTATATTGTCACTCTGCTTATTTAACTTCTATGCAGAGTACCTCATGAGAAACACTGTGCTGGATGAAGCACAAGCTGGAATCAAGTTTTCCAGGAGAAATAACCTCAGATATGCAGATGACACCACCCTTATGGCAGAAAGGGAAGAACTAAAGAGTCATTTAATGAAATCAAAAGAGGAGAGTGAAACGTTGGCTTAAAGCTGAAAACTAAGATCATGGCATCTGATCCCACCACTTTATGGCAAATTGAAGGGCAATCAATGTTTGACTTTCTTTTGAAGGGCTCCAGAATCACTGCAGATGGTGATTGAAGCCATGAAATTCAAAGATGCTTACTTCTGGGAAGGAAAGTTATGACCAACCTAGACAGCATACTAAAAAACAGAGACATTATCTTGCCGACAAAGGTCTGTCTAGTCAAAGGTATGGATTTTCTAGTAGTCATGTATGGATGTGAGAGTTGGACTATCATTTATGAAACGAGATGCCAGTCCAGGTTCGATGCACTATACTGGATGCTTGGAGCTAGTGCACTGGGACGACCCAGAGGGATGGAATGGGGAGGGAGGAGGGAGGAGGGTTCAGGATGGGGAACACATGTATACCACTGGTGGATTCATTTTGATATTTGACAAAACTAATACAATTATGTAAAGTTTAAAAATAAAATAAAATTGAAAAAAAAAAAAAGTTGAGCATCAAAGAATTGATGCTTTTGAACTATTATTGTTGGAGAAGTCTCTTGAGGCCCTTGTACTTCAAGGAGATCCGACAAGTCCATCCTAAAGGAGATCAGTCCTGAATATTCATTGGAAGAACTGATGCTGAAGCTGAAACTCCAATAATTTGGCCACCAGATGCAAAGAGCTGACTCATTTAAAATGACCCTGATGCTGGGAGAGATTGAGGTCCAGAGGAGAAAGGTATGACAGAGGATGAGATGGTTGGATGCCATCACTGATTCAGTGGACATGAGTTGAGTAAACTTTGGGAGTTGGTGATTGACAGGGAGGCCTGGTGTGCTGCAGTCCATGGGGTTGCAAAGAGTCAGACACAACTGAGTGACTGAATTTAGAAGAGTGCCTTGTAATTTTCTTGAGTGTGTTCTTGTTTTGCTGGAAGATTAGCATGGGTTGTCTTGCACTGGAGCTTGCTGCTCTTGGATGGAGCTTGCTTTCAGTGTAGGCATGTATCCTTTTGGATGGGATCTTGTCTATCACTCTTCCCTGGGGCCAGGGGTTCTATGATGATCCAAAGTTCTGGAGCTGAGCTACCTGCCTCTGGTTTTTGGTCCCCCTCTTGCAGTAACCTCAAGACTACACTTTCAACATTGCACAGAAGACAAAACCCCATGTTAGTGGTGAAATAACTCCACATCCTGGACAGTCAAAGAGATCCACAGCATTATATATAGAAAAGAAGAGGGAAGAGCTAGATAGAGGTGATCAGGAGGAGAAAAGAAAGTCAAAAGGAAAGAGAGCAATTAAGCCTGTAATCAAATCCCTGAGTGAAAATGGATATTAAAAAATAGACTCTTAATACTACAAAATGCATAACAAATTCCAGAAAGCAAAAATTAAAAAACCTAGACTAGAATTTGAACTCCCAAATGTACAATATAAAATAAACTGAAACATAATTGAACACAAAAATTAGAAAAAATATTCTGGGGTCAGTTCAGTGTCAGGTTATCCCTTGTTCGAGCTTGCACTTTTTCTCAAAGTCCACAATTGTCCTTAAATGCAATTTTACTGCTTAATTTTAATCTGTTGCACCTGCCACTTCTTGAGTGGTTCCCCTGTCTTATCTTTACTTAGGCTGGCCTCCTCTGCTTGCAAGTCTCTTCAATGTCTAATCTGAGCCCTGATAGGAAGAGGTGACAATAGACCCTTATTCAGGGTCATTTGCTCTGTTTTGCTGTGGAGAGGCAGGAACACTGCAAACAAATACCACTGGGATTTGTGGGTAGCCTTTGTTGTGAATGGACAGCACAGGGTCTGCCAAAGTCCAAGGTGATGTACACTTCTCAGATCCAGCCACTCAAGCTCCTGGGTGTCCCTTGAGGGCACAGTTACAGAAGGGCCATGGATCTCACGCACTTCCCAGGCCCAAGCTACCTAGGGTCCGTCCTGTGCTAGGCGTGAAGTCCCAGGTTGGCCGTGTGTCTCCTGCACTTCCCAGGTCCAAGCTGCTCAGATTCCCAGGTGTTGTATGAAGGCCCAGCCCCAGTTGAACCATGTATCTCTTGCTCTTCCCAGGCCCAAGCAGTCCAGACTCCCCAGTTCTCTGTTTGGGGCACAGTCCCAGGTGGGTTCTTTGTCTCCTGCACTTCCAAGGCCCAAGCTGCTCATATTTCTGGGTGTTCTATGAATGCCCAGTCCCAGTTGAGCCATGCATCTCCTGCTATTCCCAGGCCAAAGTGGCCTGGTGTTCTGCCAGAGCATAGTCCCAGGTGGGCCCTTTGTCTAATGCACTTTCCAGGTCCAAGCTGCTCAGGTTCCAGAATGTTCCAGAGTACACTCTTCCAGAGAGCCACTCAGGTTTTCAGGATAGCTGTGATGTCATAGTTCCTGGTGGACCATGTTTTTCGTGCACTGCTCAGGTTCATTCTGGTCAGTTTCTCAGATACTCCACAAGGATACAGTCCATGCATGGTGAGCTGTGCATCTCCTCAGAGGAGTTGCTCTCAGGTTATGACACTCTTGGCAGCCATAAACTGTCCCAGATCTCAGGAAGTCATGGTTAGTGGCTGCTCATGAATAGAGTCTGCTCACAGCTTGGCAGGAGATGCAGTCTCCTGGGCCTAAAAGGTTATGGCCTTCTGCCTCTGGTTGTCAACATTCTGAATCTTTGCCTCCTGGGAGGTCCATAAGGAAAGCTAGCGTGCTCTCCTTCAGTAAATACTAGGGCATAGTCTGTTCTGTAAGCAGGTCAGGGGTTGCAGTGTGGTCTTAGAGCCTTCCCGTGGGAACATTCCTTTTCTTTGTTTATTTTTCTCTCTCTGGCATTATGTGCTTCCGCCTGCTACATCACATTAGTTCTCTCAGAGTGTCTGTAGAGCATTCAAACCCCATCTTTATTCTAAGGACTGAAGATGCAGAGGGCGCCCCTGTACAAAGCCCCCACTCACTGTGGGTGGACACGAGACTGTGAGGCAATTCCCCACTAATAATTGCTTTTTTGGCTTGAATTCTGAGATGGTGGTGTGGGGTGGTTATACCACCCTCTGAGATTCCAAAGAGGCCCACTGAATCAACCTCTGAGAGGGTTTCCTGTCGTATGGAAACTTTTCCTTCTCTAAAAGCTTAAGGTGGATAGTGCTGGATTTGGGGTGGTGTGGGGTGGCTATACCACCCTCTGAGATTCCAAAGAGGCCCACTGAATCAACCTCTGAGAGGGTTTCCTGTGGTATGGAAACTTCTCCTTCTCTAAAAGCTTAAGATGGATAGTGCTGGATTCATGATCTCTGAGAAGAAGATTTAACTTCAGGACTAAGGACCAGGCTTGATCACTCAAGAGTTCTTGTATATCAGAGTTTTATTAAAGTAAGAAAAGGAACAGAGAAAGCTTCTGACATGGACATCAGAAGGGGGCCAGAGAATGCCCCCCTTGCTAGTGTTAGCCAGGGAGTTACATACATTTTAATTTAGTTATTATAATACATCAAAAGCATGTCTGAAATTTGTGAAAATTTTACCAGACCTACTCCCACAATTTATATTTTAGGATAACAGGATTAGAAGTTAACAATAGAAAGATCCTACCAGACCCACTCCCATAATATAGCTTCTAAAATATAAGGATTCGTCAGAAGGTTTTCAGGGAGGAGAAACTGTCCTCAAGCATGATACACTGTTGCTATATAATTCTAATTACAGAGTTTAAACTGAATTGTTTGCTGTGTAATCATCATTTCAAGGTTTAAAGAAAAAACAAAACAAAACATTTTCTGTGACTAAGACTAATGAATATAGAGAAAAACAAACAAGCAAGCAATTCTCCTCCTTGAGAATTCCAGAACCCTATCTCCTCCTCAAGAATCCAGATATTTTTCTCTTCTTTGGGTAGGCCAGACTTCTTATCAATCTGCATAGGAATTGACTCTCTCTCCCCAACACAAGTTCAGTTCAGTTTCTCAGTCATGTCCAACTATTTGTAACCCCAAGGACTGTGACACACCAGACTCCTCTGTTCATCACGAACTTCCATAGCTTGCTCAAACTCATCTCCATTGAGTTAGTGATGGACTCAATCTCATCCTGTCTTCTGCTTCTCCTCCTGCCTTCAATCTTTCTCAACACTGGGGTCATTTGCAAGAGTCAGTTATTTGCATCAGGTGGCCAAATTCAGCTTTAGCATCAGTGCTTCCAATAAATATTCAGGACTGAATGTCTTACTGACTAATTTTATTCCCTGCTGTCCAAGGGACTCTCAAGAGTCTTCTCCAACACCACAATTCAAAAGCATCAATTTTTCAGGGCTCAGCTTTCTGTATAGTCCAACTCTCACATCCATATATGACTACTGGACAAATTATAGCTTGGACTAGAAAGACTTTTGTTGGCAAAGTAATATCTCTGTTTTTAAATATCCTGCCTAGGTTGGTCATAGCTTTTCTTCCAAAAAGCAAGTATCTTTTAATTTTATGCTGCAGCCACCATCTACAGTGATTTTGAAGCCAAGACAATAAAGTCTCTCAGCCTTTCCATTGTTTCCCCATCTGCGGCTGCTACTGTTGCTAAGTCACTTCAGTCGTGTCCGACTCTGTGTGACCCCATAGACGTTAGCCCACCAGGCTCCCCTGCCCCTTGGGTTCGCCAGGCAAGAACACTGGAGTAGGCTGCCATTTCCGTCTCCAATGCAGGAAAGTGAAAAGTGAAAGTGAAATCTCTCAATCATGGGGCCAGAAGCCATGATCTTCATTTTTGAATGTTGAGTTTTAAGCTGGCGTTTGCACTCTCCTGTTTCACTTTCATCAAGAGGCTCTTTAGTCCCTCTTCACTTTCTGCTATATGGGTTTTGTCATCTATGTATCTCAGGTTATTGCTATTTCTCCCAGCAATTTTGATTCCAGCTTGTGCTTCATCCAGTCTGGCATTTCACATGATGTGCTCTTCATCTAATTTAAATAAGCAGGGTTACAATTCAGAACCAGTCCATTGTTGCGTATCTGGTTCTAGAATCAGTCTCTATCCCTAAATCCTTTGTCTCTCTTTTCTTGTTTATCTCTTCTCCTCCCTCATTATGAGCAAATTGATTGGCCTTTCTGGTGTCCTCTGCCAGCATATAGAAATGGTTTAGTGAAAGTTACTCCATATCCTGACAATCCGTTGAGGTATTTACTGGGGAAAAATTGAACTCCTTCTCATATGTCACTGCCACCTTAGGACGAGTCTACCGAGTTTATATTCAAAGGTATGCATTCTGCCCCTGTTAAGCAAGTACTCTAAAGTAGGAATACTCTCAATGTAGTACCATCGAGTACTATTGAGCTCACAGTGTGAAACATGCATGTAACGAAGCTACTGAGCTCACCCTCTGTAGTATGCATCCAGCAACTACTTGTGCCCCACTCTGTGACAATTATGCTGCAGCTCATGATCTGGCACTCATGAGTGTATGAAGCACTACTTCTGATTATGCATGCAGCAACTACTGAGGTTGAAATCAGGACTTTGCATTCTGCTTTTACTGAGAATTGAATTAGAACAGGTATACTAATTAGCTTGCACTCTGGAACATACATTACAACTCTAGAGCATAAGTATCACAACCAAGTGTGCCTGCACTCTGGACCTGGGATGCCGTAACAACTGAAAATGCAAGAAGCTTTTCACAACTACTGACCCCTGATTTCAAACCACTGCTGCTGCTGCTGCCAAGTCACTTCAGTAGTGTCCGACTCTGTGTGACCACATAGACAGCAGCCCACCAGGCTTCCGTATCCCTGGGATTCTCCAGACGAGAATACTGGAGGGGGTTGCCACTTCCTTCTCCAATGCATGTATGCATGCTAAGTCGCTTTAGTCTTGTCCGACTCCGTGCGAACCTATGGAGAGCAGCCCAGCAGGTTCCTCTGTCCATGGAATTCTCCAGGCAAGAATATTGGACTGGGTTGCGATTTCCTTCTCCGATTTCAAAGCACACATGCTACAAACAAGACTTTTGCACTCTGGAATATGCGCTTGTCAATACTGAGACCACCATCAGAGGACGCACGCTAGAACTACTTAGTTTCTAATCTGGATCACCCTTTCTGCCACTATTGAGATTATTGACAAAATTTAGAACAAGTGCCTTGCTGTCACTGAGACTGCACAGTAGAGCATACATCCCATCACTCCTGAACCCGGGTTATTGAGAATATGGCCTGCCACTACTGAGCCTGTCCCTAAAACATGCCTGTTGTAAGTACACATACACTTTTGGTATATTACACTCTGGATTCTGCATCCCTGCACTACTGAAATTGCCTTCCAGAACAAGAGTTCATTGCCTGCTGAATTTTCACTCTAAACAACAAAAATCACAATAATTAGCTTGTTGCTTTATAGGTAAGTCAGGCCACTACTCAACCTGCGCTGTAGTTCAGGTGTGCCTAAACAATTACTGAACTTGCACTCTGATGTTTGTTTACTTCTGGACACACCTGAGCCAGCACTCCTATGGACATAGTGAGTTTGAACACTGGAGGACATGGTACACCTCTACTGAGCATGAGTTCAAGGGCAGGCATCCGGGCTCTGCAGAGAACATGCTCTAGTTTCACACATTCCACAGTAACTGAACTTGCAATTGGGAGTACAGCTCTCATGACTACAGAGTGCACACATTTTATCATGGGTTTTGCACTACTGCGGTTTACTCAGGAACATATCTCCCATCATGACTGTGTGTGCCTTCAAGAGCCAATGTTCTGACACTACAGAGACTATGCTGTAGAGTAAGAATGCCTGAGCTACACACCTGCACACTGAATCATGCATCCCGGCAGTATCAATCCTAGTACTATAGCACACCTGTGACTTCTGAGTCCTTACACTAAGCAGGCATGGCACAGCTAGTGAGCATGTGGCCTAGAGCATGTGTGTGGCCAATACTAATTTTGCACTCTGAAGCATGTGTCTTGCCACTTGTAAGCGGTTCAGCTACTGATTTTGCACCCTGTTACACTATTTAATCACTGCTGAGCCTGCCTTATAGACCATGAGTTCCACTACTACTAATCTTGCCCCATGGCCTGTGAGCTTAAAGTAGTGATCCCACACTCTGCAGCTGAAATTTGCCAATGACTTGGCTTGCCTGCTGTTGCATATTTCCCCCAACTCTTCTTCCTGTACTCTAGAGCATGTGTCCCAGCTACTGAATTTGCACTCTGGAGGACCTATTCCAGGAAAGTGGAGGTTGCATTATAAAACACATATCCTACCCACGAGTGAACCGTCATTCTAGATCAACTGTGTCACCACTAGTGACTTTGAATTCTGAAGCATTAAAGTCACTTCCCTGAAGTATTGCTCTAGAAGGTGTGTGCAACCATCACTCCAGTGGCATTTTATATCAGCCATTATGCTGCTAGCCATCCAGCACTCTAGACTGTATAAGTTGTGAGTAGTGTACCTGTGTTCCACAGCTACATCTATGGATGATCTTCCACAACTAGAGACTTGGTGTATACTTCATATTTCCTGCCTCAATTGATCATGTGTCACAACACACATATGCCACAACCCATGTGCTTGCACTGTTGAGGACTTATCTTCCCACTACTGAGCTTGTGTGGCAGAACAGGCATATCACATTTTCTCAGTTTGATCTCTGGATATGCATCCAAAAATAAAAACCCAGCGTTCAAGAGAATATGTCCCTCACTTACTGAGTGTGCACTCTTAAGCAAGTGTACTGCAACTCCTGAGACAACACTCTGAAGCACATGTAATGCAGGCATGCTTCATCTGCTGAACTTAGCTCTTCAGCATGCATCTCAACATTGAAGCACACTTTAGACACACCCCTGGTAATACAGAACCATGATCTAGAGCAAGTATGGTTCGAATACTGAATCTTTGCTTTAGAGAACTTGTTCTTTGTCTCCTGAGATTGTACTTTTGAGGATTCTCCCCACCAGTACTAAGACTGTATTCTAGAGCGGACATGACACAAATAGTAGGATGGCAGTTTGCAGCCTGCATACATCACTACTGTGTCTGAGCTCTAGCATAGAAGTCCTGAAACTACTTAGCTTGCAATCTGGAGCATACATTCTGCCACTAGTGTGCTTGCATTTTAGAACAGGCTGTCTGAAGCTATCCCATTGGCAATGGCAACATGCTTCCAGCCACTACTGAATGAACACTAGAGCACAGTTCCTACCATTACTGAGCATGTACTCTACCACAAGATGACTAAAACGTCTCAGTTGCATTGTGGAGCATACCTCTTTCCACAACTGAACTTGCATTCTACAGCAAATGTTACACAACGACTGATCTTGTGCTCTAGAATTGGCACACCATAAATAATTTTCGTAATATTTGAACCATGTGTCTGGCCAATAGTAAATCAATGCTTTAGATCAGCTGTGCTAAAATCACTGAGCTTGCCCTCAGGTGTATGTCTGAACTCACATTTTATAGCACACCTACTGCCACTGTGGATTCTGTGCTCTAAAACTATCTTGAGATGAGAGAACAAGATGGTGGAGCTGTAGGTAGATGTGGAAATATCTCTCTCTGTGGATACATCAGGCATACACCTTCAGACACAGACAAGTAATCAAAACATCAGCTGAAAGCAGACAGGAGTGCCTGACCAGTGAAAAAAGAATATATAGAACCACGCAAAACTCAGTAGGATGAAAGAACTGGGGGGAAAATCATGAGTCTTATTAGGACTGAATCAGCCCTGAGTGGGTGAAGGAGGGGTCTAATCCCATATTGGGGGGCTTGTCTGAATCATAGAATAAACATTTAAAGCTGAGAGTGAGACAACTGATCTGTGGATAACTAGATGTAATGAGAATCAGTGAGTCCTTGCTACAGCTGTACATACCCCAGCCAAGGATATGTGTCCCCTGAAAGGCACAGTGGCTGGGAGCTGGAATTGAGGGATTCTGGAGCGATTCCTGGGCGAAGGCTGCTGTTTACTGTGGCGAGATGGAGAGAGGGGCTGTGAGGGAGGAAACTGTGCTAGGATACGCCTGTGGAGGAAAGCCAGGCAGCCAAGGAAGCAAGGCGATATCACTGAGTCACATGTATGGGGGTGGAGCAATCACCATAGCCTCTCTCTCTCCACATGATAGCATCAGCAGTTACTACAATAGTGAGGCTGACCCATCAAATGCTGAACACACTGAAATACAGAGCAGGACACCACCCAGGTGCTCCTTTAAGTGCCTGATGCACAAAACTAGAGTCGAACCCTACTCACGATGCTTCTTTAAGTGCCTGATGCACTGATCTACAGAGTAGGACCCCAGCCAGGCAGGTATCTCTATGTGCTGACACATTGAACAACAGGGAAGGATTCCAGGCAATGAAGCCTTCTAAGTGCCTCAATGGGTGGAACTAGGGAGAAAGACTGGCAAAAGAGGCCTTCTGATCGCCAGCTACAAGAAGCTCAAAAAAAGACTCTGATAGGGTCATAACTCCCGTGGTCTAGTCAGTTCTGTGTCCCTGAACCCTGTACACTTGGCACCACCAGGGTCCTTGAAAGCCAAGCACCTGCTCCACTTTCACAATTAACTCTCACTGGAGAAAAGCTGCCACAGGTGAAAACAAAACAAACAAAAAAAACTTGCAACATTTTGCACTAGTTTGCTTCAGTCCTGTCTAACACTTTGTGGGACGCATTTCACCACTACAGAGAACAAGCTCTAAAATACATATACGGGAACAACTGACCTTTTCCAGTCTTGTTGCCACTGCTGAATTGTCCAAATTTGCTGGCACATTGAATTCAGCACTTTCACAGAACTATCTTTTAGGATTTGAAATCGCTCAACTGGGGTTCCATATCTCCACTAGCTTTGTTTGTATTGATGCTTCCTAAGGCTGACTTGACTTCATGTTTCAGGATGTCTGGCTCTAGGTGAGTGATCACATCATCATGATTATCTGGATCATGAAGATTTTTTCTGTATAGTTCTTCAATCTTTTCTGTATAGATTCTCGCTACCTCTTCTTAATATCTTCTGCTTCTTTTAGGTCCATACAATTTCTGTCCTTTATTGTGTCCATCTTGGCATGAAATATTCCCTTGGTATCTCTAATTTCCTTGAAGAGATCGCTAGTCTTTCCCAACTATTGTTTTCCTCTATTTCTTTGCATTGTTCACTGAGGAAGGCTTTTTTTTTTTTTTATCACTCCTTGCTATTCTTTGGTAATCTGCAGTCATATGGGTATATCTTCCCTTTTCTCCTTTGCCTTTTGCTTCTCTTCTTTACTTAACTATTTGTAAGGCCTCCTCAGACAACCATTTCGCCTTTTGGCATTACTTTTCTTGGGGATGTTCTTGGTCACTGCCTCCTGTACAATTTCATGAACCTCCATCTGTAGTTCTTCAGGCACTCTATCAAATCTATTCCCTTAAATCTTTTGTCACGTCCACTATATAATCATAAGGGATCTGATTTAGGTCATACCTGAATCATAAGTAGAGAGTGAAAAAGTTGGCTTAAAGCTCAACATTCAAAAAAAAAAAAAAAAAAAAAAAGATCATGGCCTCCAGTCCCATCATCACTTCATGGGAAATAGATGGGGAAACAATGGAAACAGTGTCAGACTTTTTATGGGGGGGGGCTCCAAAATCACTGCAGAGGGTGATTGCAGCCATGAAATTAAAAGATGCTTACTCCTTGGAAGGAAAGTTATGACCAAACTTGATAGCATATTCAAAAGCAGAGATATTACTTTGCCAACAAAGGTCCATCTAGTCAAGGCTATGCTTTTTCCAGTAGTCATGTATGGATGTGAGACTTGGACTGTGAAGAAGGCTGAGCACCAAAGAATGGATGCTTTTGAACTCTGGTGTTGAGAAGACTCTTGAAAATCCCTTGGACTACAAGGAGATCCAACCAATCCATTCTGAGTGAGATCAGCCCTGGGATTTCTTTGGAGGGAATGATGCTGAAGCTGAAACTCCAGTACTTTGGCCACCTCATGTGAAGAGCTGACTCATTGGAAAAGACTCTGATGCTGCTGGGGGATTGGGGCAGGAGAAGGGGGGGACGACAGATGATGAGATGGCTGAATGGCATCACTGACTCGATAGACATAAGTCTGAGTGAACTCCGGGAGTTTGTGATGGACAGGAAGGCCTGGCATACTGCGATTCATGGGGTCACAAAGAGTCGGACACAACTAAGCGACTGAACTGAACTGAATCATCTAGTGGTGGTCTCTCTACTTTCTTCAATTTAAGTCTAAGTCTATAACATTAGTCACACAAATACTGAGCTTCCACTCTGAACCTGCCTTCTTACAAGTATTTTCCAACATTTTAGAGCACTTTTGCTGCACCTATTTATCTTCACTCTGAAACACATATACCGTCACTCCTGAAACGACGCTCAAGTGCATGCATTTAACTCCTACTGAACCTCTGTTCCAGAGTAGGCATGCCGATCTACTAAGCTTGCATTCTGCCACATGCATCTTCCACTACTTAGACTATGATACTGAGGTCATGCTGCAAAAACATAGTTGCAATCTCAAGCTTATCTTCTTTGACTTTCAGCCTCTATACCAGCACACATGGTCTGCCCCTCCTATGTCCACTTTCTTTCTTTCTTTATTGTTTTGTTTTTTGGTTTATGCAACTTTAATGAAGAAAAATAAATCAATTACTAGCAGAGCTATTAGTTGGTCATTCATCCATTGACAACTTGCATCATTTATTCAGTGCTATATTAAACAGTGTATTGGAAGATAGATTAACTAATAGCTCCAAGCCTCCTAACAATTTAAATGAAAATTACAAAATGTTTTGAGACCCTATTTTGGAATACAAAGGGTGTTTGACTTCCAATTTCCATTCTCTGTAGAACAAGAACAGGTCATTCCTTTATTGACATGCATAAAATACATCACATTTTCTGTTCTGCTGATGCTATAAATTCAATACCAATTCTCCAGCCATATCAGTTATGAGCATAAAGTATATCATGTAACCTCAAATCTCTAACAGTGGAAGGCTTAAAAAAGAATGGATGGTGTTAGAATAATGCTGCTTCCTTTGATGTGACAACTCAGCATCCATCTCCCTCCCTCTCAGATGATTCTTCAGCATGTTAGAGCAGTGAGGAATGGTTTTAGTCTCATAAGCAAGTTAGAGTGAAGACATTGGCCACATAATACACATGCTTTTTTTTTTTTTTTTTTTTTGAATCTGAATCTTGCTGCAACTGTTCTCTTGTAACTACTTTACAGTTTCTAAAAGCAGTTATTGTCCAAAGCTGGAAGAACTTAAGTCTTCTCAGATGAGCATGTGAATGAATGGAGGGAGGTAAAAAAAAAATAAAATTAAAAAGATGAGGTCTGATAGGGGAGCAGCCAGATAAGAAAAAAAAAAAAAAAAAACAGTAATTTAAATTTTATTCCAGCTATAATGCAGGTTAGTCTGACTTTAAGCATCACATGGCATACTTCTGAGTCCATTCCCGAGATACTCTGTTGTACTTATCTCTGTCTGTTTTATACATCCGTGCAATCTCTGGTACTAGGGGGTCATCTGGGTTTGGATCACATAGCAGTGAACAAATGGATAAAAGAACTTTAGAAATAATTAAAGCAGGAGACCACTGTGATCTTAGAATATCGAGACAAATGCTGCCATTACTGTTAATATTTGGATGATAAATTCTTGTTGTAAATGCAACCTTAGGTAGTTTGAAGGGGTAGTCTGTAGGAAAATGAATTGTCAAAAAGAATACACCGCCTTGATAAGGGCTGTCATTAGGTCCCATAATTGTGGCTTGCCAATGAAACATATCATCCCCAACTGGACCTGCAGAACATTGTGCTGGAGGGTCACGGGCCAAATCACTAAGTTCCTTATTAATCCATTTCAGCGCCATAGTCTGTGCTTTTCATCTGGCTCCTCACTATCTCGGTGTGTGCTTGAAGGTCCCGCCAAACTCTTGATTATCCCGGTGGCTGGGAAGGATTGACTCTTCGTCTCACACCAGCTCTGCCAGACACAGGCGCCTTCTTATTAAACAGATCGGAGGTTGGACTTGGAGGGCGGGGGCCGGAGGTGGGTCATGGGCTGGGGGGAAGGGCCCTAAGTCCACTTTTTTTTTTTTTTTTTTTAATTTTATTTTATTTTTAAACTTTACATAATTGTATTAGTTTTGCCAAATATCAAAATGAATCCACTACAGGTATACATGTGTTCCCCATCCTGAACCCCTCCTCCTCCTCCCTCCCCATACCATCCCTCTGGGTCGTCCCAGTGCACTAGCCCCAAGCATCCAGTATCGTGCATCGAACCTGGACTGGCATCTCATTTCTTACAGGATATTTTACATGTTTCAATGCCATTCTCCCAAATCTTCCCACCCTCTCCCTCTCCCACAAAGTCCATAAGACTCTTCTATACATCAGTGTCTCTTTTGCTGTCTCATACACAGGGTTATTGTTATCATCTTTCTAAATTCCATATATATGCATTAGTATACTGTATTGGTGTTTTTCCTTCTGGCTTACTTCACTCTGTATAATAGGCTCCAGTTTCATCCACCTCATTAGAACTGATTGAAATTTATTCTTTCTAATGGCTGAGTAATACTCCATTGTGTATATGTACCACAGCTTTCTTATCCATTCATCTGCTGATGGACACCTAGGTTGCTTCCATGTCCTGGCTATTATAAACAGTGCTGCCCCAATGTTCATCACAGCACTTTCTTGAGTAGGTATAAAACAACTGTTGAGGTTGTATTCTGGATCATGTCCATGCTATTTCTAAATGCATTTTTTTTAATTTCTTCTAATTTCTTTTTACAAAAATGATTTATTTAATTGGAATAGAATTACTATGTATTACTGTGATGGTTTTTGACATATAGATCAACATGAACCAACCACATGAAAATATGTATCTCCCTATCCTGAACACAACTCAAACCTTCCTTATTACCCCATGATTCTGGGTTCTTCCACAGCACAAGAGTTGGGTGCATCTTTCATATGCTGAACTTGCACTGATCATCTCTTTTATATATGGTAATATACCTGTTTCAATGCTATGTTCTCAAATCATCCCAGTCTAAGAGTCTGTTATTTATATGTGGATCTTCTTTACTAGCCTCCACATGGGTAGGGTTATTGTTACTGTCTTCCTAAATCCAATTTATATGCATTAATGAGCAATATTTGCCTCTCTCTAACTTTTTTCACTCTGAATAATAGGCTGTAGGTTGAACTGCCTCATTAAAAGTGACACAAATATATGCCTTTCTGTAGCTGAGTAATATTTCGTTTGTATATATACCACAACTTCCTTATATATTCATCTGCTGATGTGCATCTAGATTACTTCCATGTCATAGCTATTGTAAAGGCAATTTCAATAAACATTGGGGTACATGTGTTATGTTCCATCCTAATTCCCTCTGGGTATATGCAAAGAAGTGGGGTTTCTGGGTCATATGACAGGTCTAGTCCAAGTTTCTCAAGGAATCTCCAAACTGTTCTGAATACAGGTTGTACCAGTTTGTGTTACGGGCAACAGTGTATTAGGGTTAACTTTTCTCCACAGCCTTTCCAGGATTTCTTGCTTGTAGAATTTCTGGTGATGGCCACTCTGAACAGTGTGAGATGACTGCTCATTACAATTTTAATTTTCATTTATCTAATAATGAATGATGTTAAGCATATTTCGTGTGTTTATTAGACATCCATATGTCTTCTTTAAAGAAATGTCTATTTAGAGCTATTGGCCCCTTTTAATGATGCTGTGAAAGTGCTGCACTCAATATGGCAACATATTTGAAAAAACTCAGCAGTGGCCAAAGAACTAAAAAAAAGGTCAGTTTTCATTCCAATCCCAAAGAAAGGCAATGCCAAAGAATTCTCACATCACCATGCAATTGCACTCATCTCACATGCTAGTAAAGAAATGCTCAAAATTCTCCAAGCCAGGCTTCAGCAATATGTGAATTGTGAACTTCCAGATGTTCAAACTGGTTTTACAAAAGGCAGAGGAACCAGAGATCAAGTTGCCAACATCTGCTGGATCATTGAAAAAGCAAGAGAGTTCCAGAAATTCATCTGTTTCTGCTTTATTGTCTATGTGGAAGCCTTTGAGTGTGTGGATCACAATAAACTGTGGAAAATTCTGAAAGAGATGGGAATACCAGACCACCTGACCTGACTCTTGAGAAACCTATATGCAGGTCAGGAAGCAACAGTTAGAACTGTACATGGAACACATACTGGTTCCAAATAGGAAAAGGAGTATGTCTAGGCTGTATATTGTCACCCTGCTTGTTTAACTTATATGCAGAGTACATCATGAGAAACACAGGGCTGGAGGAAGCACAAAGTAGAATCAAGATTGCCAAGAGAAATATCAATAACCTCAGATATGCAGATGATACCATCCTTCTGGCAGAAAGTGAAGAGGAACTAAAATGACTCTTGATCAAAGTGAAAGAGGAGAGTGAAAAAGTTGGCTTCAAGCTCAACATTCAGAAAATGAAAATCATGGCAACTGGTCCCATCATTTCATGGGAAATAGATGGGGAAACAGTGTCAAACTTTATTTTTTTGGGCTCCAAAATCACTGCAGTTGGTGTCTGCAGCCATGAAATTAAAAGACACTCCTTGGAAGGAACGTTGTGACCCACCTTGATAGCATATTCAAAAGCAGAGACATTACTTTGCCAACAATGGTCCATCTAGTCAGGGCTATGGTTTTTCCTGTAGCCATGTATGGATGTGAGAGTAGGACTGTGAAGAAAGCTGAGCATGGAAGAATTGATGCTTTTGAACTGTAGTGCTGGAAAAGACTCTTGATGTAAGAGATCCATCCAGTCCATTCTACAGGAGTTTAGTCCTGGGTGTTCCTTGGAAGGAATGATGCTAAAGCTGAAACTCCAGTACTTTGGCCACCTCCTGTGACGATTTGACTCACTGGTAAAGACTCTGATGCTGGGAGGGATTGAGGTCAGGAGGAGAAGAGGACGAGAGAGGATGAGATGGTGGTTGGCATCACCGAGTCGATGGACGTGAGTTTGTTGAACTCCAGGAGTTGGAGATGGATAGGGAGGCCTGTCGTGCTGCAATTCATGAGGTCGCAAAGAGTCGGACATGACTGAACAACTGAACTGAACTGAACTGAAGCAACTGACAAAGAATTAATGTCAAAAATATACAAGCAACTCCTGAAGCTCAATTCCAGGAAAATAAACGACTCAATGAAAAAATTGGCCAAAGAACTAAACAGACATTTCTTCAAAGAAGACATACAGATAGCTAACAAACACATGAAAAGATGCTCAACATCACTCATTATCAGAGAAATGAAAATCAAAACCACAATGAGGTACCTTTTCATGCCAGTCAGATTGGTTGTGCTCCAAAAGTCTACAAGCAATAAATGCTGGATAAGGTGTGGAGAAAAAGGAACCCTCTTACACTGTTGGTGGGAATGCAAACTAGTACAGCCACTATGGAGAACACTGTTTAGATTCTTAAAAAAAAAAAAAAAAAAACAACCTTCAAATAGAACTGCCATAAGACCCAACAATCCCACTGCTGTGCACACACACCAAGGAAACCAGAATTGAAAGAGACATGTGTACCCTGATGTTCATCACAGCACTGTTTCTAATAGCCAGGACATGGAAGCAACCTAGATGTCCATTAGTGGATGAATGGATAAGAAAGCTGTGGGATATATACATAATGGAGTATTACTCAGCCATTAAAAGGAATACATTTCAGTCAGTTCTAATGGGGTGGATGAAACTGGAGCCTATTATACAGAATGAAGTTAGCCAGAAAGAAAAACACCAATAGAATAAACTAACACATATATGTGGAATTTAGAAAGATGATAACGATAACCATGTATGCGAGAATGCAAAAAAGACACAGCTGTATAAAACAGTCTTTTGAGCTCTGGGAGACGGCTAGGGTGGTATGATTTGGGAGAATGGCACTGACACATGTATAATAACATAGGTCACCAAACTGGCAGTCCAGGTTCAATGCATGATACAGGATGCTTGGGGCTGGTGCACTGGGATAACCAGGAGGGATGATATGAGGAGGGAGGTGGCACACATGTATACCTGTGGCAGATTCATATTTATGTATGGCAAAACCAGTACAATATTGTAAAGCAATTAGACTCCAATTAAAATACATATATTTATATTGAAAATAAATAAAATAAAATTGTGTCCAATGTGAGGAGAGCAACAGCGTTCTTTGAACAATATATCTAAGTAAATGAGAGTTGTGATTTTATGCGTTCAAGGTGTCCCCATAAGTATGAGCCCTACCTCTTATTACAGAAAGAATTGTGGAAGATGAGCGAGATTAAAGGAGAGCTTTTCAGCAACAGGATCTGAATTGTTCAGCCAGAAAATTATTAAGTAATGTAAGGCTTCCCAAACAGTTTATTTAAGATCTTGGGAGCAAGCAATGAGTTTGGCCACCTAAATAGTGTTGCATAAAATTATATTTTGACATATATACACCTGTGTGTATGAGTGTGTGTATAAAAAAGGTGCAATGGCTTTTAACTCCTGTTAGATTTAATAGAAATGGAAAAAAATTAAAACCCAAATGAAGAATGATTAAAAAGTCGACTCGGTTGTTGAATATATGTAAGTGGAAATACTTCAAAATATTTTTCTTGGCTGAATGTAAAATATGAGGACTCTTTTATATCACTCACCTCTCTGCTTTTAATAAAGATCTACCAATTTTCAAATTTTTGTCCAGTTTTGACAAAAATAGACAGATATAGACTTATATATACATATATATCATATATAAAATATAGAAGTATATTTTCATAAGAGAAAATATTGATGCCAAGCTTAGATTTCAGAATTATTTCCAACTCCAGGCTCCATCTCAACAGGAAATAGCCAAAGTTGTTGCTGATTGAAACACTCCAAGAGCTGGAAAACCTGAGAAAGAAATCAAACCTGCAACTGAGATTTTCTGTCACATTTATGATTGAGTTCTAAGTCCAACACTTTATTTCCTTTCGTGTTCTAAGCAGTCCCTTCTTAAGACTGAAAAGTATGAAAACTGAGAGAAAGAGGTAGGAGATTGTAGACCTCCTGGTGTTCAATTTCACACCCGTCAGAATGGGTGCGATCCAAAAGTCCACAAGCAAAAAATGTTGGAGAGGATGTGGAGAAAAGGGAACCCTCTTACACTGTTTGTGGGAATGCAAAGTAGTACAGCCACTATGGAGAACAGTGTGGAGATTCCTTAAAAACTGGAAATAGAACTGCCTTATAATCCAGCAATCCCACTGCTGGGCATACACACTGAGAAAACCAGAATTGAAAGAGACACGTGTACCCCAATGTTCATCGCAGCACTGTTTCTAGTAGCCAGGACATGGAAGCAACCTAGAGGTCCATCAGCAGATGAATGAATGAGAAAGCTGTGGTGCATATATACAATGGAGTGTTACTCAGCCATTAAAAAGAATAAATTTCAATCAGTTCTAATGAGGTGGATGAAACTGGAACCTATTATACAGAGTGAAGTAAGCCAGAAGGAAAAACACCAATACAGTATACTAACACATATATACGGAATTTAAAAGATGGTAACAATAACTCTGTATATGAGACAGCAAAAGAGACACTGATGTATAGAACAGTCTTTTGGACTCTTGGGAGAGGTAGAGGGTGAGATGATTTGGTAGAATGACATTGAAGCATGTATAATATCATGTATGAACGAGTCACCAGTTCAGGTTCAATGCACGATACTGGATGTTTGGGGCTGGTGTGCTGGGACGACCCAGAGGGGATGGGGGGGGAGGGAGGAGGAGGAGGTTTCAGGATGGGGAACACATGTATACTTGTGGCGGATTCATGTTGATGTATGGCAAAACCAGGACAATATTGTAAAAAAAAAAAATCAAAAAAAATAATAAAATAAAATACACACAAAACAAAAAAAAAGTAATTTTTTAAACAGTGAGGCTAGAAAAGACAGAATCTAAGGATAATAATCAAGTGATAGAGAATAATAATGATTTAGCCATTAGTCAAATTCAAGGGGTTTTTAGTTCCTCCTCAAGGGCCATCAATAACATCCTGAGCATTATCCTATGAACAGTTTTAGAGATGCCAAAGCCCCAGCCAGGCTGAAAGTTAAGTACAGAGACCACAGAGTAGTTGAAACCAGACAGTTAAAATTTTTTTATTGCAGAGGCCAGTAGACCAATTTTGCTTGGGTAACAGTACTGAATAAAAAAAATGTGTGTATAGAAGGGTGATAAATCACTTTTATTTCAGAAACCAAGTAGATTTATTGATGTGATTTTTCTGTGTAAAAATTCTTTAGGAATGAGATTTTGCATGCTTCATGGTTTTGGTTACTATTTCTGTAAGAAGGCTGTATTTTTAAGTTGATGCTGAAGTAAACCCTAGCTGAACATCACCTTTCAATGGCTAGGAGACCAGTGATTTTGTGATGTCACAGCTACCCTTTGATTGCTAGGAGACAAGTGATTTTGTGATGTCACAGCCTTTTGACTTTGAGGACCTCTGTGATGGTCTAGAGAGTTTCTCTCTGTTGGCCAGCCAAGCAATTTTTGAAGTAGTGGTCAGTAAAATCAGACAAATGAGAAAAGGATCTGAAGAAAGATTTCTCTGAGATGGCACATATACCTTCAGAAATTCAAGATGGGCCTCCTAAGGATGAATCAACTGATTCAGAAACCTCCATTAGATCTTTGTATGATTATACACTTACTAGGGACTCAGTTTTGAGATCTATGATTGAAGAATATGCTTTTCAGGCTTTGTCTGAGGATCTTGTGATAAAAAGGCCATGCTACAAATATTCTGTATCTGAAACAGATGAGGTGACTAATTTTCTTTCACTCACCTTTCCACAAAAACTTTGGAATATAGTTGAAAGTGATCAGTTTGAATCTATTTGGTGGGATGAGAGAGGCACATGTATAGTGATCAACGAAGAACTCTTTAAGAAAGAAGTCTTGGAAAGAAAGGCACCTTTCAGAATATTTGAAACCAAGAGTATGAAGAGTTTAATTCGACAGCTTAACCTTTATGGATTTAGTAAAAAGCGACAAACTTTTCAAAGATCTGCTTCACTACCTGTCTTTCTGGAAGAAGAAAACAACATCTCTCTTTTGAGTAAGGTATTCCAACATTTTCACTTATTGGCAATATGTAAGATGAAATCATGTGACCTAGAAAGCACATTTACATATGTAGCTAAAACCGAATTTAAACTTGAGCTAACAAATCGTTAAAAAGTTTTATTTTTGGAAGTTGAGAACAGCTGGATATGTTAAAATATTGGATGTTTGACAAACTTTCCTAGCACTGTGAAACCAGATATAAGTCCTGAAGCAACTTAAAGTGGTATTTACTGTATATATAAAATATATTTTTCATTGAGGATCATATTCTTTCTAACATGTTACCTGTTAAACTACTAATGGAGGTGTTTTATTTGATGCTATTTAGTTGGTTTCATTAAAGGAATACATTTTTATAACTTAGCTTTGCTTGTCAGTTTTACCTTGGTTTATAAAGAAACTAAATAATGTAATCCTTTGATTTTAGTTACAGACCTACTATAATCCAAATCAAAAAAGAGGTCATCCTCAACTTTTTTATTAAGAGTGCAAAGAAGAGTTGGGATTAATAATGTGTCTCAAATATCTTCATTAGTGCAAGATAACAAGAAGCATGTTAAAGCAAGTGTCAACGAAGATGATCGTAACTCTGAATTTATTCCAGAAATTAGTAGTAGAGAGAGCGCATTTTCAGCCTCCACAAGTTTACGTGTGCCTTTCATACAAAAGCCTCATACCATCCAGATTGTCACTAATACAAATGCCCTATCTCCATGTGACTTACCTAACCACCCATCACCAATATCGGTTAGACAAACAGAACAGATTTTGGTAAATCAACCTGCTGTTTTAAAAAGTTGAGCATTTTTAATTGGCATTCACATAGCAGCTACACTCAAGTAAATGGCCCCATTGAGGACTTTGCTACTACAACTACATCTACTTCTCAGAACCACATTGTATCCCCATTACAGAGCACTTATTCTGGACTGATGGTGGAGCCTTCTAAATTTCCAGTCAGGCATAGCGATATGTCAGGCCATGACAATCCTTTTCCTAACCTGCAAGAGACAGGCAACTCGTGGTTCTCAGTGCCAACAAGCACTTACACATCTGCTTCCTCTCTTTCAAGTCAACTCATCAACAATCATCATTATATGGAAACCATGCTAATTAAAACTGACCTATCAAATACGTGTCAGATTATGGAGCCTAAGGAAGATTGAACGTTACTTTGGGAGATGTCAACAAATACCTACCATTCCTGTATTTGAACAATAAATTTACATGTTCATCTTCATAGTTTCATTTTCAATTTTTAAACAAAGAAGAGAAAATGAGGCTTTAGTTCATTGGTTTACTATTTTACTGCATGGTATTCCAAACTCTTCAGTTCAAGAAAGCATTCGTTATGCATCCTAGGTAAATGACACCTGATATAATATTTGTAAGCAAGAAAATGAGAAGAAAGGGAAAAGAGGTAATGGATGTAAAGTGATTTCTGAAATCATCCCTGCTGAAATGAAGGGGTGTCTAAATTAGGATGGTATGGGTGAAGAAAAGATGCAAATAAAATTAGATAAATAAAAATACACAGTATGATCTTCAGCACATTCACATATTATATTCTATTAGTTACTGGTAGAGTCTTAAAGATTAGACAGCAGATTGTTTTCATTATAGAAATTAATTTTGTCCCTGAAAATATAGATATTGTAGTACATCCAAAATCATGATCACAATTATACCATCACTGTGATAGAAAAGATAGCATGATATAATCAGTGACTGGCCCATGGTCAGCACAAGTTATGTACTTTACAAGTGGTATTCTATAGGGTCATTTTTGCGCTGCTGTCCTTAAGCCATGTCTCTATTTCCTGACACCAAGATTCCACCCTATAATTTCAAATGCATGTTTAGATGTTGCTTATCTGTCCCCATAGAGACAGAATAAATTCCTGGTCATTACTGCAGCACATCAGCATGGTTACAAAGTTCTTGGAAGACATGATATCTGTTTTCCTTAGTCATTTCATTATCTTTCTCTTCTGAAGCTACAATCACAAATTATTTTCAGCTATCATCTACATTTTTTTACGTTCCTGGGCATTTGCCACCTTCTTATACAAGAATTAAATTATTATCATGCCAGTCTCTGGCCTTTGACACCTCTGCAAAACAACTAAGTTTCCAGGACAGAATGAATCTGTGCTCTGGGAAAACGTCAGGACATTTTGATAAATAGCTAGATATTTTCAGGAACTGACTGATTTTGAGAAAAATTCCTGTACCATCACTTATCTGGAAAAGAACTATGTTTCCTCATGTTGATGAGAATTTCTCATTAGCAGAAATTTTAGGAAAAATAAATGTGCTTATTGGAATGTTCATGTTAGTGAAGTACCAATTATGTGAGTATGTATGTAGCCTCCCATCAGACAGATTAATTTATGTCAAGCAAATTTGTTGTTTCACCAGCATGTCTAAAAGAATTACCTAGTTTGCCTAGAAAGGAAATCAAAACTTCTGATTTGACAGAAAATAAAAGAGCACATTGAGTGCAACTCTCTCCATGGAAGCATCACAAATAACCCTTCTATAAAGGCAACAGTTCCTCCAGAGCATCAAATGAATATTAGCAGACGATCTTGCTTAAGAGAGACTATATGAAAAGTAGACATAACTGGGAAGAACGGAGGGAAGATGGGAGAAGGAGGACGAGACAAATAGAAACAAATATGTGTCCTGGGTTAGGATTTGGAGAAGCAAGGAATAGATTGAGGATTCAGATAAGTCACCTCACTAAACTTAAATTTCTTTTGACTGAAAGGAAGCAAGGTGAAGAAGATGATGACATTTAGTTTGTCTAGAGTGAGAATCAAATAGAGAATGTGTTGTGTGGTCCTGCATCCCCCAAACTGCAATGCAGGTCAAGTAGTGTGCATAGGGCCTGGAAGATGAAACATGAGGTTAGAAAGCCAACCTGGGAGGGTTGGTTTTTTGACTATGTGGAGATGGAATGTTGGATCTGTGATGACAAGGTGTGTAGAAAGGAATGGCTTTTGAAAATTCCCAAACTGACAAAGAAGCAGGACCTTAGGGCTCAAATCACCCAGCGAGGTGGTGAGAGTATTGAATTTTCCCCTCTTGCCACATACTAAGACCTACTATCAGATGATAGAAAAGACTAGCCAGAACTACCACCCATGCTTCTGCCACCACAAGCTAGAAGATGATCGCATTAGCGCCATATCATTTCTGCCTGTGATTGCTGGTTTCTCAGAAAAACTGACACCACCAGGGTTCCAAAACTCCAAGCACCTGTAAAATGTGATGGCTTTTTCAAAGATCTGCTTCACTAGCTGACCGTCTGGCAGGAGAAAAAGAAGTCTGTTTTGAGTAAGGCACTCCATAAATTTCAATTATTATAGGAAATGTATATTTTTAAAATATAGTGACAGTTTAACTGTGTTAACAAAGGTAGCTAAAACTGACTTTAAAATTGAGATAATATGCTGCTGAAATATTTTTCTATTCTTCTCAAGTTGAGAAGAGCTGGATATTAAGACATTTTAAGTGTAACAAATTTAAGTTTTAAGTTCCCCTAGCAACTTGGAACCAGAGAGAAATCCTGAAGCACTTAAAGGAGTATATGGTGTGGATATATAATATACTGTTACATGAGGAAATAATTCAAATATTTAAATATTTAAAACTATTAGTGGAGGTGTATTATTTGAGGCTATTATCTTTGTATGTTTAAAGGAACGATATTTTGAGTCTGGCTATGTTTCTCTATTTTACCTTGGTTTGAAAGGTCACTAATAATGTTCTTCTTTGGTTTTAGTTGAAGTTATCTCATAATCCAAATGTTAAGCGATACTATCCCCAAGTTTTACTAAGAATGGAAAGAAGAGTTGGCACTAAAAATATCTCTCCAGTACCTTCATTAGTTTGAGATTACAAGATGAAGCATGCTAAAGGAAGGAGTAATGTGGATGATCATATCTCCTGGCTTCTTCCCGAAACTAGAGGAGAGTGTGTATTTTCAGCCTTCACAATTCTAAGTGTGTCTTTCATACGAAATTCTTCTACAAGCCACATAGTTGCTAGTGCAAGTGTCCCAACTCAAAGTGATTTTTTTCTTCATCATCAATGTCAGTTAGACTGAAAGAGCAAAGTGTGATAGATCAAACTGATGTTTAAAATCTGTTGATCTTTTTACATCAGCATTCACAGAGTAACTACAATCAAGCAAACGGTCACAGGGAGAATTTTGTTACTATGACTATTTCTGTTTCTCAGTACCACATCATATCTCTTTTGCAGATACATGATTTTGACTGATGATCAGCCTTGTACCTTTACAGTTAGATACAGCAATATGTCAGCCCATGAAGATATTTTCCCTAAACTGCAACTGGGAGGCATGGTTCCCAGTGCAAACAATACTGATGCATTTACTACTTCTCTTTCAAGGTCAACTCATCAGCCATCTTTCATATAATTACATATAATTTCTTTCATATAATTACTAATTACAACTGATCTCCCAAGTAGGAACCTGATCATGCAGGATATTGTAGATTAAAATTTATGTTGGTGATGCCAACAAATTCCTACATTTCTCTTATTTCAATATTAAATTTACATCTTCACCTTCATAGTTTCACTTTCTACTCTGAAATAATTAAGAGGAATATGAGGCTTTATCTCAATGCCTGTGTTTATATAAATGTGCATTTGTATAAACTGTCGGGCTTTTTGAATGGCCCTCTGAATTATATTCGTCCATTGCAGTGAATTTTAATTCATTGAATCCTGAAAGTCTGATGTTCACACATGTCATCTTCTGTTTGACCACTCCAATTTACCTTCCTTCATAGACCTAGCATTCTAGGTTCCTATGAAATATCGTTCATTACAGCATCAAACTGTACTTTTATCCACAGTCATATCCACAATTATGTGTTGTTTTTCCTTTGGCTCCATCTCTTCTTTTTTAGTGATTTCCAGAAGCATAGAGGACACCGACAAACCTGGAGAGTTTACCTTTCAGTGTCCTATTTTTTGGCTTATCATATTGTTCATGGGGTTTTCAAAGCAAGAATACTGAAGTGCTTTTCCATTTCCCTTCTCCAATGAACCACATTTTGCCAGAATTCTCCACCATGTCCAATCCATCCTGGGTGGCCCTACATGGCATGTCTCATAGTTTCATTGAGGTAGACAAGGCTGTGATCCATTTGATCAATTTGGTTAGTTTTCTGTGATTGTGGTTTTCATTCTGTCTGCCCTCTGATGGATAAGGATAAGAAGGCTTGTGAAAACTTCCTGATGGGAGAGACAGACTGTGAGTGAACCTAGGCCCTGTTCAGGCCTAATTATGGTATGAGTAATGAAAGTAATCGGGACCTTCTTCAAAAGGACTTGAGCAGGCATTCTTGTATTCAATGCCCACCACCCTGCTGCATCCCATTCTTGGACCATGCCTCTGCTGGAGACTCCTAGACACTCACAAGCAAGTCTGACTCAGTCTTTTGTGGGGACACTGCCCTTACTCTTGGCTCCTGGTGGACACAAGGTTTTGTTTGTGCCCTCCAACAGTCTGTTTCAGTCCTGTGGAAGTTCTATAATTAAATCAACTGGCCTCCAAAGTCAAATTCCCTGAGGGTTCTCAATCCCTTTGCCAGATCCGCAGGTTGAGAAATCTCTAGTGGTCCTAAAACTTCCTTACCTGTACAAGAAATTCTTTAGAATAATTATCCTGCAATTTGTGGATTGTGCACTAGGCCACTTTTTGGTGGGTTGAAAGGTTACCTCCTCTGAGAGGGCTTATATCACAAACTGCATGAACAAGGTCTGTAGCAGACAGAGCCTCTCTTCCATGTTAGGCCATTGCTGACCCATGCTTCTGCAAGAGACACTCAATCACTCAAAAGCAGTTCTGACTCTGTCTTTGTGCGTTCCTTGGGTATAGGTGCACAAAATATTTTATTGAGCACTCTCAGTGTGGCTGGTAAGTATTGATTTTAAATGGAAATTCACCCCTTCTACAATCTTGTTGGGTCTTTTTCCTTTGCCATGGACATGTTTTTTATTGTTGTTGTTGTTGTTGTTTTTCTTTTTGGTGGGACCCAACATTCTCCTGTCAATGATCATTCAGCAGAAAGCTGTAATTTTGGATCTCTCACAGGAAAAGATGAATTCACACCCTTCTACTTTGCCATCCTCACTTACTCTTGGGCACAAACGGCAAAGGGCAAAATGTCTACATCCCACCTCTGAAATTTCTTCACCTTTCTGCACTGTCAGATAGGCTAGAAGCCCATGGACAGAGCCAAGGTCACCTCCTCTCTTCTAGGATGTCTGTCTTTTCACAATGAAGAATCCTACCTTATCATGTCATTTGTCTCACATGATGATATTATTTGTGACGTGTAAAGAGAGAATGTGCTTTTTGATGGGCTGACCCAAGGCAGCACTATCCCAGAGCCTTCCTCTAATATTGAAAACTTCTCCAGTGCAGTATCTTATCTTTCTGTTCCTCCTCCTTCCAGTCTCTACTCTTTTCTGAAGGACCTTCACCTCTTCACAGACTTAGATCCAGTTATAGCCATATCCACCATTTCGACAGGCCAGCCCAGTTATCATAGACTGAAAGGTCCACAGGTTATGCTTTAAAAGCCCCACACCACTGGATTTACACTGGATGAGTCCTCAAGCCTTCCACATACATTTTATGTACACACACACATCAACACAGCAGACACTGTGAGCTTCTTTATGTCTCTTGATGTAAACCCAAATTTGTGAACACACTGTTCTGTGTTGTCACTGGCCATTCTTTCCTCATTCCTGTCTTGAACAGGACGACCTCAGAGATGCATGGGCCAGTCTCCCACACTCTGTGGATGCCTGGTGCAGCCTTCTGCTTGCTCCATATCTCACGGTCTGTAACATTCATTTCTGTCAGCTGTGGTTGGACACAATCCACACAGAAAATCACACAAACGTGGGCAACAAGCTCATGTGGGTAGGCACACAAATGTTTAAGGCACGTGGAAACATAAGCAAACAGTGAATATAGATGTTTCCAGTGCTTCATATGAAATACAGCTATTTCCATTTTCTTATAGGAAAATCTCCATTCTAAGCTGAAATATGAAGTATAGAGAAGTCCAAGTTCCATGATGGAGACTTAGCACCTAGGTTTTCATGCAGTACATTCAAACCATTCCCCACTTCATGGAATCAATCCTTTGTTTTGGTATATATTATTAGAAATACAGCAAACTCCTTACTTCACTTAAAAAAAAGGGGTGCCCAGATTTTCATTTGTACAATAGAGATAATTCCATTTTCATAAGGGTTTTCCATATCTTCAGAAACCACTGCCAAGATTGTCCTATGTGAAATATCCAGAACTTCACATTTAATGGTAGAAAACCACCATCTAGATAGATATGAAGGATGGACAAGTCCAAATTTCACATAAGAAAAAGAGGTTCAAGATTTTCATAAAGTGAGATAAAAACTGTGATATATCATGGAGGAAAACAAGCATCACTATATTTGCATGTAAAAATATAGGTACTTCTACATTTGAGATCAGTTCAGTTCAGTCTCTCAGTTGTGTTCAACTTTAATGACCCCATGTACTGCAGCATGTCACGTGTCCGTGTCTATCACCAACACCCAGAACCTCTGTAAACTCATGTCCATCAAGTTGTTGATGATGCCATCTAACCATCTAATCCTCTGTCGTCCTCTTCTCTTATTGCCTTCAATGATTCCCAGCATCAGGTCTTGTCCAATGAGTCCATTCTTCACATCAAGGGTCCAGACTATTTGAGTTTCAGCTTCAGGATTAGTGCTTCCAATGTATATTCAGGACTGATTTACTTTAACATCCTTGCAGTGGAAGTGACTCTCAAGAGTCTTCACCAACACCACATTTTAAAAGCATCAATTCCTTTCATATGAAACGAGTTGCCAGTCCAGCTTCGATGCACGATACTGGATGCTTGGGGCTGGTGCACTGGGATGACCCAGAGGGATGGTATGGGGAGGGAGGAGGGTTCAGGATGGGGAACACATGTATACCTGTGGCGGATTCATTTTGATATTTGGCAAAACTAATACAATTATGTAAAGTTTAAAAAAAAAAATTTTTTAAAAAAAAAAAAAAAAAGAAAGAAAGAAATTGTATTGGTGAAGGGTTTTTCACTTGTTAGGCCAATGTTTGTTGCTAAGTTTCCATATCCCTTACCTGCTGTGTCCCTGGCAGTGTATTTATTAATATAATTGGTGTAAGTAGTAGCTTTAATGTTTGTAACCTTGGACCCTTGAGTTAATTATTTTTCTTGTTGTAGCCCACCACACCTTTACCCTATAGGAATGCAACTTTATCTAATGCTTTTGGATGGTGGCACCTGACTAATCACCTTTAGATAAAAATAAGTTTTCTGAAGAAATGATCTTAAAATGTTAACAGTCCTCTGGGCCAGAAGATGATGCAAATCACCTAAACTTTTGCATATGATAAGTTTGCAGGAAGAAAGCCTGGCTTACTGTATGACTACCCCTTCCCCATTATCCTCTATGCATAACTTAAGGTATAAAAACTACTTTGGAAAATAAAGTGTGGGCCTTGTTCACAATAAAAAAAAAAAATAAATAAATAAATAAAAGCATCAATTCCTCCATGCTCAGCTGTCTTTCCAGTCATGACCTCTGAAAAAAAACCATAGCTTTGACCAGGTGGACCTTTGCTGGCAAACAATGTCTCTGTTTTTTGAATATGTTGTCTAGGTAGTTCCCAGCTTTTCATCCAAACAGTAAGTACCGTTTAATTTCATGGCTGCAGTCACAATCTCCAATAATTTTGGAGCCCCCAAAATAAAGTCTTTTGGTATTTTCATTGTTTCTCCATCCATTTGCTAAGCAATGATGAGACCAGTTATCATGATCTTACTTTTTGAATGTTGAGTATTAAACCACATTTTTCACTCTTTTTCATTTTCATCAAGAGCTTCTTTACATTTCTTCACTTTTTTGCCATAAGTTTTTTCGTCTAAGTATCTGAGGCTGTTGATATTTCTCCCAGCATTCTTGATTCATGCTTGTGCTTCTTCAAGCCTGGCATTTAGCATGTTGTACATGACATATGAACTATGGACGGAGGTTTGTGACATTGTACAGGGAACAGAAATCAAGACCATCCCCAGCACAAAAAAAAAAAAAAAAAAAAAAAAAAAAAAAAGCGGCTGTCTGAGAAGGCCTTACAAAGAACTTTGAAAAGAAGACAAGACAAAAGCAAAGGAGAAAAGGAAAGATTTATCTATTTCAATGCAGAGTTACAAAGAATATCATGGTGTGTTAGAAAGTCTTCCTTAGCAATCAATGCAAAAAATAGAGGAGAACAATAGAATGGGAAAGACTAGAGTCTATTCAAAAAATTAGACATACCAAGGGAACATTTCTTGCCAAAATGGCCTCAATAAAGAACAGAAATGGTATGGACCTATCAGAAGCAGAAGATATTAAGAGGTCTCAAGAATACACAGAAGAACTATACAAAAAACATTTTCATGACCTAGATAATCACAATGGTGTTATCACTTAGTCTCACCTAGAGCCAGACATCCTGGAATGAGAAGTCAAGTGGGCCTTAGGAAACATCACTATTAACAAAGCCAGTGGAGGTGATGGAATTCCAGTTCAGCTATGAGAAATCCTAAAAGATGATGCTGTGAAAGTTTTGCACTCAATATGTTAGCAAATTTGGAAAACTCAGCGGTGGTCACAGGACTGGAAACAGTCAGCTTTCATTCCAATCCCAAAGAAAGGCAATGCCAAAGAATGCTCAAACTATCGCACAATTGCGCTCACCTCACACACTAGTAAATAATGCTCAAAATTCTCTAAGCCAGAGTTCGATATGTGTGACCATGAAGTCCTAGATGTTTAAAGTGGTTTTAGAAAAGGCAGACGAACCAGACATCAAATTGCCAACATCAAGGCAATGGCACCCCCACCTCAGTATCCCTGCCTGGAAAATCCCATGGATGGAGGAGCCTGGAAGGCTGCAGTCCATGGGGCCACCGAGGGTCAGACACGACTGAGCGACTTCATTTTCACTTTCAGGTATTGGAGAAGGAAATGGCAAACCACTCCAGTGTTCTTTCCTGGAGAATCCCAGAGATGGGGGAGCCTGGTGGGCTGCCGTCTATGTGGTCACACAGAGTCAGACACGACTGAAGTGATTTAACAGCAGCAGCAGCAGCTACTATCATCAAAAAAGCAAGAGAGTTCCAGAAAAATATCTATTTCTGCTTGTTTGACTATGCCAAAGCCTTTGACTGTGTGGATCACAATAAACTATGGAAAATTCTGAAAGAGATGGGAATACCAGACCACCTGACCTGACTCCTAAGAAACTTGTATGCAGGTCTGGAAGCAACAGCTGGAGCTGGAGATGGAACAGCATTTTGGTTCCAAATAGGAAAAGGAGTATGCCAAGGCTGTATATTGTCACCCTACTTATTTAACTTAAATGTAGAGTACATCATGAGAAAAGCTAGGCTGAAAGAAACACAAGCTGGAAGCAAGATTGCTGGAAGGAATATCAATAATGTCAGATACGAAGACAACACCACACATAGGGCAGAAAGTGACGAACAACTAAAGAGCTTCTTGATTAAAGTGATGAGGAGAGTGAACAATTTGGCTTAAACCCCAGCATTTACAAAAACTAAGATCACGGACTCTGGCCCCATCATTTCATGCCAAATAGAATGGGAAATGGTGGAAAGAGTGCCTGACATTATTTTAATTTTTATTTATTTATTTATTTTTGGTGGTGCATCTCCAAATCACTTCAGATGATGATTGAAGCCATTAAATTAAAAATGCTTACTCCTTGGAAGGAATGTTATCACCAACCTAGACAACATATTAAAAAGCAGAAACATTAGTTTGCCAACAAAGGTCTGTCTAGTCAAGGCTATGGTTTTTCCTGTAGTCATGTATGGATGTGTTATTTGGACTATAAAGAAAGTTGAGAACCAACCAAGAATTGATACTTTTGAAATGTGATGTTAGAGGAGAGTCTTGAAAGTGTCTTGGACTGCAAGGAGGTCCAATGAGTACATCCTAAAGGAGATCAGTCCTGGGCTTTCATTGGAAGGATTGATGTTGAAGCTGAAACTGAAATACTTTGGCCACCTGATGCAAGCAATTGACTCATGGAAAAGCTTCTGATACTTCAAAATATTGAGGGCAGGAAGATAAAGGGATGGCAGAGGATGAGATGGTTAGATAGCATCTCCAACACAATTGACATGAGTGGGTAAACTCAAGGAGCTGGTCACGGACAAGGAGGCCTGGCATGCTGTGGTTCATGGGGTCACAAAGAGTTGGACACCACTGAACTATTGAAGTGAACATTACATACAATTTAAATAAGCAGGGTGACAGTATGCAGCCTTGTCATACCCTTTTCCTTTTGGGAAGCATTCAGTTGTTTAACATTCAGTTCTAACTGTTGCTTCTTGAGCTGAAACAGATTTCCTGGAGGCAGGTAAGGTGATCCGGTATTCCTATCACTTTAAGAATTTTCCAGTTTGTTTTGATCCACACAGTCAAAAGCTTTGGTAAAAACAATGAAGAAGAAATAGATTTTCCCCACCTTTGGAGCTCTCTTGTCACTTTGATAACCCCACACATGTTGGATATTTGATTATTAGTTCCTCTGCCTTTATTAAATCCAGCTTGAACATCGGGGATTTCATGGTTCATGTGCTGTTGAAGCCTGGCTTGGAGAATTTTGAACATTACTTTGCTTCCGTTTGAGATGAGGACAATTGTATGGTTGTGTGAACAGTTTTTGGAATTGCCTGTCTATGGAATTGGATGAACTTTCCCAGTTCTGTGTCCACTGTTGAGTTTTCCAAATTTGCTGGCATATTGAATGAAGCATTCCCATAGCTATGAAATAACTCAAGTAGAATTCCATCAATTCCACAAGCGTTGTTCATAAGGATGCTTCATAAGGACTCCTTGACTTCACATTCTAAGATGTCTGGCTCTAGGTGCGTGGTCATTTTGGCTATCTGGTTCATGAGTACTTTCTTTGTGCAGTTCTTCTGTGAGCGCTGAAGAATTGATGCTTTTGAACTGTGGTGTTGGAGAAGACTCTTGAGAGTCCCTTGGACTGCAAGGAGATCCAACCAGTCCATTCTGAAGATCAGCCCTGGGATTTCTTTGGAAGGAATGATGTTAAAGCTGAAACTCCAGTACTCTGGGCACCTCATGTGAAGAGTTGACTCATTGGAAAAGACTCTGATGCTGGGAGGGATTGGGGGCAGGAGGAGAGGGGGGACGACAGAGGATGAGATGGCTGGATGGCGTTACTGACTCGATGGACGTGAGTCTGAGTGAACTCCGGGATTTGGTGCGGACAGGGAGGCCTGGCATGCATGGGGTGCTGTGATTCATGGGGACACGACTGAGCGACTGATCTGATCTGTGTATTCTTGCCACCTCTTCTTAATATCTTCTGCTCCATTAGGTCCGTGAAGTTTCTGTCTTTTATTTTGACCAACTTTGCATGAAATATTTCCTCGGTATCTCTAATTTTTTAGAGAGACTTCAAGTCATACCCATTCTATTATTTTTCTCTATTTCTTTGCATTGATCACTGAGGAAGCCTTTCTTAAGGGATTTGACTTAGGTTATACCTGAATAGTCTAATGTTTTTCTCTACTTTAAAATTTTAAGTCTGAATTTGGCAATAAGGAATTCATGATTTGAGCCATAGTCAGGTCACCATCCTGTTTTTGCTGACTACATATTGCTTCTCCATTTTGGCTGCAATGTGATGTCAGTCCTGAACTTACGGTGAATCCATGAGTAGAGTCTTCTCTTGTGTTGGTGGACCAGGGTGCGTGCTATATGTTGTGTGTTCTCTTGGCAGAACTCTGTTAGACTTTGACTGGATTCCTTTTGCACTCCAATGCCAAATTTGTCTGTTATTCCAGGTATCTCTTGATTTTCTACATTTTGCATTCCATTCCTCTATGGGGAAAAATGATGTTTTTTTGGATGTTAGTTCTAGATGGTCTTTCAAGTCTTCATACAAATGTTCCACTTCAGCTACTTCAGCATAACTGGTCAGGACACAGACTTGGTTTACTGTGCTGTTGAATGGTTTGTCTTGGAAATGAAGAGAGATCCTTCTTCTTCTTACACATCTTGTGATCTGTCAGCTTCATCTCTTCATCAACTGTGGAAGAACACACAACCACGCAGAAAAATATACAGAAAAGAGTCAACAATCTCACATATACAGACACAAATTAATATTCAAGACACAGGAAACAGGTAAAAAGAAACATAGGTGTTTCTGTAGCTGCAGAACCCGTTCTTTGTATGAAATATAAGATTTCCAGGTTTTTATGGTAAAATCTCCATTCTGATCTCAAATACTATATCAGTTCAGTTCAGTTCAGTCGCTCAGTTGTGTCTGACTCTTTGTGACCCCATGAATTGCAGCACGCCAGGCCTCCCTGTCCATCACCAACTCCTGGAGTTCACTCAAACTCAAGTCCATTGAGTGGGTGATGCCATCCAGCCATCTCATCCTCTGTCTTCCCCTTATCCTCCAGCCCTCAATCCCTCCCAGCATAAGAGTCTTTTCCAATGAGTCAACCAACTCTTCACAAGAGGTGGGCAAAGCACTGGAGTTTCAGCTTTAGCATCGTTCCTTCCAAAGTAAACAGGACTGATCTCCTTTAGAATGGACTGGTTGGATCTCCTTGCAGTCCAAGGCACTCTCAAGAGTCTTCTCCAACACCACAGTTCAAAAGCATCAATTCTTCAGGACTCAGCTTTCTTCACAGTCCAACTCTGACATCCGTACATGACTACTGGAAAAACCATAGCCTTGACTAGATGGAACTTTGTTGACAAAGTAATGTCTCTGCTTTTCAATATGCTATCTAGGTTGGTCATAACTTTTCTTCCAAGGAGTAAGCGTCTTTTAATTTCATGGCTGAAATCACCATCTACAGTGATTTTGGAGCCCCTCAAAATAAAGTCTGACACTGTTTCCACTGTTTCCCCATCTATTTCCCATGAACTGATGGGGCCAGATGCTATGGTTTTAGTTTTCTGAATGTTGAGCTTTAAGGCAACATTTTCACTCTCCTCTTTCACTTTCATCAAGAGGCTTTTGAGTTCCACTTGACTTTCTCCGTAGAAGTCCAAAATTCTAGATGGAAAATTTGCACCTAAGTTGTGATACAGCTGATACAGAACATTACATATTTCATCAAACAAACTCTTTGTTTTGATATATGTTTGAGAAATGCAAACACTCTCTATGAAGAAACAGTGGTGTCCAGATTTTCATTTGTGAAATAGAATTGAAATTTCATACGGGTTCTTCTTATCTTCAGATCGAAGATTCAAATCTTCAGTGCCATGCTTTTCATATGTGAAATATACGTATGTCCACATTTAATGGTAGAGAACCACCGCCCAGATTTTCATGCATGAGGTGGAGAGAATTCCACCTTTCGTGTAAGAAAAACAGCTTCCATATTTTCTTGAAGTGAAAAAAAAATGCAATATATCATGTGGTAAATCCAGCATCGTTATATTGGCATGTAAAAATATAGGTGATTCTACATTTGTGTTTAGTTCAGTTCAGTTTCTGGATCTTGTCCAACTCTTTGCGACCCCACGGACTGCAGCACGCCATGCTTCCCTGTCCATCAATAATTCCTTGAGCATACCCAAACTCGTGTCCATCGAGTAGGTGATTCCATCCAACCACCTCATCTTCTGTCATCCTCTTCTTCTCCTGCCTTCAATCTTTCCAAGCGTCAGGGTCTTTTCAAATGCGTCATTTATTTGAATCAGGTGGCCAAATTATTGGAGTTTCACCTTCAAAATCAGTGCTTCCAATGAATAATCAGAAACGATTTCCTTTAGCCACCTTAAGGCCAAGAGACACTTAAGAGTCTCCACCAAAAGCACAGATTAAAAGCATCGATTCTTCCACCTTCAGCTATCTTTAGACTCCAAATCTCACATCCATACATGACTGCTAGAAAAGCCATATCTTTGACTATGTGAGCCTTTGTTGGCAAAGCAATGTCTCTGCTTTTCAGTATGCTGTCTAGTTTGGTCATAGCTTTCTTCCAAGGAGGATGTTTTAATTTCATGGTGAAGTCAACATCTGAAGCAATTTTGGACCCACCAAAATAATGTCTTTTGCTCTTTCCATTGTTTCTCCATCCCTTTACTAATCAGTGATTGTATCAGAAGTCATGATCTTAGTTCTTTGAATATTGAGATTTTAAGCCAGATTTTTCACTCTTCTCTTTCATTTTCATCAAGAAGCTCTTTAGTTCTTCTTCATTTTCTGCCATAAGGCTGATGTCGTCTACTTCTCTGAGTTTATTGATATTTCTCCCAGCAGTATTATTTAAAGCCTGTGCTTCATACAGCCTGGCATTTCTCATGTTGCACATTGCATTGAAATTAAATAAACAGGGTGACAATATACAGCCTTGGTATAATCCTTTCCTTATTTGAAAGCACCCTGTTGCTCCATAGCCTGTTGCTTCTTCACCTGGATACAGATTTCTCAGGAGGCAGGTCAGGTGGTTGGTTTTCCCAGCACTTTGAATGTATTTAACAATTTTTTCTGATCCCCTCAGTCAAAGGCTTCTGTATAAAGAATGAAACAGGTCTCTTATTTTTTTATATCTTACTTTTTTGATGACCCCATGGTTGTTGGCAATTTGATCTTTTGTTCCTCACACTTTTCTAAATTCAGCTAGAACATGTGGAAGCTCATTGTTCAGGAACTGCTGAAGCCCAGATTGGAGAATTTTGAGCATTACTTCTCTCCCATTTGACATGGGGGAAAATGTGTGATAGTGGACATACTTTGGTAATGCCTTTCTTTAGGATTGGACTGAAAACAGATATTTTCCAGTCCTGTTTCAACTGGTGAGTTTTTCAAATGTCCTGGCATATTGAATGTAGCACTTTCATAGAATCATCGGTTAGTCTGTGAAATAGGTCTACTGGAATTCCATCAGCTCCACTAGTTTTCTCCATAGTGATGATTCATAAGGATGGCTTGATTTCACATTCCAAGATGTCTGGCTCTAGGTGAGGGATCATCGTGGATATCTGGATATTGAAGATCCTTTTTGTATAGTTCTTCTGTGTATTATTTACACCTCTTCTTGATACATTCTGCTTCTGTTAAGTCAGTACCACTTCTGTTCTTTATTTTGACCATCTTTGCATGGAATGTTCCCTTGGTATCTCTAATTTTCTTGAACATATCTTGTCTTTGCCATTACATTATTTTCCTCTGTTTCTTTGCATTCTTCACTAAACTCAGCTTTCTTATCTCTCCTTCCTCTTCTTTGTAATTCTGCATTCACATGGATATATCTTTGTCTTTCTCCTTTGCTTTTTTCTCTTCTCTTCTTTTCTCAGTAACTTGTAAGGTATATTCAGACACCCATTTTGGCTTTTTGCAGTTTTTTTTTTTTTTTTTTTCTTGAGGATGGTCTTGATCACTGCCTTTTGTACACTTTCACAAACCTCTGTCCATAGTTACTCAGAAACCCTTTCTATCAGATCTAATCTCTTGAATCTATTTGTCACTTTCACTGTGTAATCAAAAGGGTTATGATTTAGGTTCTACCTGAAAATTCTAGTGGTTTCCCCACTTTTTTTTTTTCAATTTAAGCCTGAAATTGACAACAAGGAGGTCATGATCTGAGCTACAATAGATCCCAGTCTTGTTTTGCTGAATGTATATAGTTACTCCATGTTTGGCCACAAATAAAAGAATCAATCTGATTTCAGTATGAGCATCTGGTAATGTCCTTGTGTAGAGTCTTCTCTGGTGTTCCTGGAAGTGAGTGCTTTGTATGAGCCGTGTGTTCCCTAGGCAAAACTCTATTTCTTTTCAGTGGTTTCATTTTGTCCTCCAGGGCCATATTTGCGTGTTACTCCTGGTGTCTCTTGACTTCCTATTTTGAATTCCATTCCCCTGTGATGAAAAGGACATATTTTATGCATGTATGTTCTATAAGTTCTTGTAGGTCTTCATAGAAAAAGCTATTACTTCATTTCCTTCAACATTACTATTACTTATAGTGGCATAGAATTAGATGGCTGTAATATTGTTTGTTTTGAAAATGAACAGGGATCATTCTATCATTTTGAGATTGCCTCCAAGTACTACATTTCAGACTCTTTGTTGACTATGGCCACTACTCCATTTTTTCTAAGAGCTTCATGCCCACAGTAGTAGACATAGTGGTCATTTGAGTCAAATTCACCCATTCCAGTCCATTTTAATTCACTGATTCCTAAAATGTTGATGCTCACTCTTGGCACCCCCTGTTTGACCCCTTGCAATTCTCCGTAATTCATGGACATAACCTTCCAGGTTCCTATGCAACATTACTTTTTTAAATTTAAATATATTTATTTTAATTAGAGGCTAATTACTTGACAATATTGTACTGGTTTTGCCATACATCAACATGAATCCGCCATGGGTGTACACGTGTTCCCCATCCCCATCCTGAATCCCTCCCACCTCCCTCCCCATACCATCCCTCTGGGTCATCCCAGTACTCCAGCCCCAAGCTTCATGTATCCTGCATCCTGCATTGAACCTTGACTGGCAGTTCTTTTTCTTATATGATATTAAATATGTTTCAATGCCATTCTCCCAAATCATCCCCCCTCCCTCTCCCACAGGGCCAAAAAGACTGTTCTACACATTTGTGTCTCTTTTGCTCTCTCACATACAGGGTTATCATTACCATCTTTCTAAGTTCCATATATATGCATTAGTATATTGTATTGGAGTTTTTTTTTCTGTCTGGCTTATGTCACTCTGTATAATAGGCTCCAGTTCCATCCACCTCATTAGAACTGATTCAAATGAATTCTTTTTAATGGCTGAGTAATACTCCATTGTGTATTTGTACCACAGCTTTCTTACCCATTCATCCTGCTGATGATCATCTAGGTTGCTTCCATGTCCTGGCTATTAGAAACAGTGCTGTGATGAACATTGGGGTACGTGGCTCTCTTTCAATTCTGGTTTCCTCAGTGTGTATGCACAGCAGTGGGATTGCTGGGTTATATGGCAGCATTACTCCTTATAGCATCGGACTTCATTCCATCACCAGTCATATCTACAACTGGGTGCTGTTTTTTCTCTGGTTCCATGCCTTCATGGAACAAGAATTTTCTTTCTGTAGTTTCTTCTCAACTGATCTCCTGTAGCATATCAGGCACCTGCCACCCTTGGGAGTTTCTTTTTTCTGTATGGTATATTTTGCCATAGCATCCTGCTAACGGCTTTCTCAAAGCAGGGATACTCAAGAGGTTTTCCATTTCCTTCTCCAAGGACCTCGTTTTGTCAGAACCCTTCACCATGACCCGTCCATCTTGGGTGGCCCTACACCCATGACTCATAGTTTCATTGAGTTAGACAAGGCTATGGACCATGTGATCAGTTTGGATAGTTTTCTGTGATTATGATTTTCATTCTCTTTACCCTCTGATGAATAAGAATAAGAGGCTTGTGGAAACTTCCTTATGGGAAAGACTAACTGAGGGGGAATCTGATTCTTGTTCTGATGGACAGGGCCATGTTTGGTTCAGTTTTGTGGCTCAATCATGTTCAAATCTTTGTTGATTTGAACAAGCTCCACATAAACTGGAGCTTGCCAGGAATCCCTGTTGGTCACCATCTCACTAAGTTTACTCAGTCTCATATCCATTGATTCAGTGATTCCATCCAATCTTCTCATCCTGTGTTGTCCCTCCTCCTCCTGCCTTGAACCTTTCCCAGCATCATGATCCTTTCCAATGTGTCAGTTCTTCACATCGGGTGACCAAAGTATTGGAGTTTCACCTTTAGCCCCAGTCCTTGCAAAGAATATTCAGGATTGATGTCCTTTAGGATGGACTGGTTGGATTTCTCCTAGCCATCCAAGAGACTCTCAAGAGCCTTCTCCAACACCACAGTTCAAAAGCATTAATTTTCCTGCTCACCTTACTTTATAGTTCATCTCTCACCTCCATACATGACTTCTGGATAAACAAAGGCTTTGACTAAATGTATATTTCATGTAAAATTGCTTCATTCAAATTTTCATATCTGAAATATGTACAGTTCATATCTTATAAGACAAATTGTGGCCTGGTTTTCACATGTGAAAGGAACAAAAATCCGACTTTGCCATGTCCAAGATTCCTCAGCAGTTTTTCTTATGTCAAATATAGAGAATTCACTACCGCATATTGGAGACCCTGCTTGCAGATTTACATACATGAGATATAGAGAATTTCCTATTTCAGTTAGAAACATCTACATCTAGATGGTGAAATAAAAAATATAAGGAATACTATGTTTTAAGCAACTTTGTTAGTATATATTTTTAACTGATGGACAATTATTTTACAGAATTTTGTTTGGTATTAAACTTTAACATTCAGTTGAGAATACCATATTTCATGCAAGAAAATATGTGCCTTGATTTTTATACATGAAATAACGTGCATTCCATAATTCATGTTAAATTATCAAGGACCCACCTTTTAGTGCATGAATTCCACAGATTTCATCTATCATACTGCAAAGTTCAAAGCTATATTTTCAAAAGGGAAATAGAAACAATTACATATTTCATGTAACAAAAACTGTGCTCAGTTTTTGGTCCTGGAAATACGGAGAATTTCATCTTTAATATAGGAAAATGGACACCCAGGTTTTCTAATGGCATGTCCCATAAGGACATGTATACCCTCATTTTCACATTTGAAATGTACAATACTCCGTATTACATGTAAACATCATTGTATTAAAATTTGCTTCCTGAATAATTGAATCTCTCATAGATTAAGAAGTGAAATATCCACCCAGACTTTCATAAATGAAATGGAGAGATATCCGTAATTCATAAAGAAGCATTTAATTTTCCTAAGGGGATATAGAAAATTCCATATTTCAGGTACAAAAATCTCCTCCTGATTGACATATATGAGACAGAGTTTTTGCTGGTTTTCAGTTGACTGGCCAGTTCCAACACTGTAACACCGTGGACAGCATCACTGCAGCCTTCCCAACCCTTCCCTGTTTCCAACACTTTGCTCAGACTCACCTTTGTTGAGTCAAGAGATTCCAGGATGGACGTCCAAGCAACTCAACTTCTGTTGCCTTCTTCTCCTTCACTCAGTCTTTCCCACATTAGAGCCAATAATGTTTCATGACAAGTTAGAGTGGCAGTCTTTTCTCATGAGTCCTTTAGCCAAAATATTGGAGCTTGAGCTTCAGCATCAGACCTTCCAATGAACATTTACAGTTAGTTTCTTTTAGGATTGACTGGGTTGAACTCCTGCTGTTCAAGGGACTCTCAGTAGTTGCCTTCAGGACAGGGTTCAAACCTCAGTTTTGATACTCAGGCTTCTTTATAGTCGAACTCTCACATCCATACATCGGCTCAGATCAGTTCAGTTCATTCTCGCAATCATATCCAACTCTTTGTGACCACATGGACCACAGGAGTCCAGGTCTCCCTGTCCATCACCAACTCCCAGAGTCTACACAAACTCATGCCCATTGAGTCTGCTATGCCATCCAACCATTTCATCCTCTGTCATCCCCTTGTCCTCCTTCCCTCAATCTTTCCCAGCATCAGGGTCTTTTCCCATGAGTCAGCTCTTCTTATCAGTTGGGCAAAGTATTGGAATTTCAGCTTCAACAGCAGTTTTTCAAATGAACATCCAGGGACTGAACTCCTTAAGATGGAATGATTGGATCTCCTGCAGTCCAAGGGTTTCTCAAGAGTCTTCTCCAAAATCACAGTTCAAAAGCATCATTTATTCTTCTCAGCTTTCTATATAGTCCAACTGTCACATTCATATATGACCACTGGAGAAACAGTAGCCTTGACTAGACAGACATTTGTTGGCAAAGTAATGTCTCTGCTTTTTAATAGACAGTGTAGGTTGCTCATAAATTTTCTTTCAAAGAGGAAGCATCTTTTAATTTCATGGATACAGTCACCATCTGCAGTGATTTGGACCCACCATCCACCAATAAAATAAATAAGGTCTAACATTGTTTCCCTATCTATTTGGCATGAAGTGATGGGACCAGATACCATGATCTTAGTTTTCTGAATTTTAAGTCATTTTTTCACTCTTTTTCACTTTCATCAAGAGACTTTTAGATCTTCCGTTTTTTCTGTCATAAGGGTGGTGTCATCTGCATGTTTATATTTATTGATATTTCTTGGCGCAAGCTTGATTCCAGCTTGTACTTCATACAACCCAGTGTTTCTCATGATGTATTATGCATATAAATTAAATAAGCAGGGTGACAATACAGCCTTGACCTACTCCATTTCCTATTTGAACCAGCCTGCTCTTCTATGCCTTGTTCTAACTGTTTCTTACTGACCTGCATCCAGATTTATCAAGAGACAGCCCAGGTGGTCTGATACTCCCATTTCTTGTAGAATTTTTCAGTTTGTTGTGATCCATAGAGTCAAAGTCTTTGGCATAGTCAATAAAGCAGAAATTGATGTTTTTCTGAAACTCTCTTGCTTTTTCAGAGATCCAGCAGATGTTTGCAATTTGATCTCTAGTTCCTCTGTCTTTTCCAAAACCAGCTTGAACATCTGGAAGTTCACAGTTCACATATTGTTGAAGCCTACCTTGGAGAATTTTGAGTATTACTTTACTAGTGCATGAGATGAAGGCAATTGTGTTGTAGTTTGAGTATTCTTTGGCATTACCTCTCTTTGGGATTGGAATGCAAACTGACATTCCATTCCTGTGGCCATTACTGAGTTTTCCTAATTCACTAGAGCAGCGAGCTGTGGCTCTGTGGCACTGGAACAGCCAGCAGTCAGGAGGAGATATCCCACGTCCAAGGTAAGGAGCAGCGGCTGTACTTTGCAGTAGCAGGAGTGAAGAGATACTGCACATCCAAGGTAAGAGAAATCCCAGTAAGATGGTAGGTGCTGAGAGAGGGCATTAGGGGGCAGAAACACTGAAACCACCATCGCAGAAACTTAACCAATCTATCACATGAACCCCGGCTTGTCTAACTCAGTGGAACTAAGCCATGCTTTGTAGGCTCACACAAGATGGACATCCATACATATCCCCTGAGGGGGCGGGGGGAGGAAAAACTAGCTTTGCCTGGGGGTGGGGGGAAGGAAAAACCAGCTTTGCCTAAACGGACCTTTGTCAACAAAATGATGTCTCTGCTTCTCAGCACATTGTATCTAGGTTTATCATAGGTTTTCTTCCGTGGAGCTAGAGTGTCCTATTTTCGTGGCTGTAATCACTGTCCCCAATGATTTTGGAGACCAGGAACACTGTCGTCTTTCTATGTTTAACCTTTGTATTTTAAAAACTGCATTTAGCCTTTGTTCTGCATCATTTTGTACCCAAGTCCAAACTTGCCTGTTACCCATGTATCTCCTGACTTCCTGTTTTACATCACAGTCAGCTATCATGAAAAGGGCATCTCTTTTGGGTGGTAATTTTAGAAAATCTTGGATGTTTTCCTAAACTATTAAAGTTCCGTGATAGCTTCAGTGGTAAAAATTTGAAATACAGAAATTTGCATTGTTCATCTATGAAAATCTACATTCAAATTTTCATACAAAATTAAGGAATTCCACATGTGCAGTAGGAAGCATAATCATCCTGAATTTCAAAAGTGAATTATAGAGAATAGCAACTTTCAAATAGAATTGACACCTATGTTTTCCTATGTGAAATTTAGAGACTCATATAGGAAAATCTACACCAAAATTCTTATATGTGAAATATAGACAATTTATATTTCATTTAGGAATAGTGCCCTTGATTTTAATATTTGAAAGATAGGAATTCCATATTTCAAGCAGTCAATTCAACATCTGGATATTCAATGAAATACAGGAAATTCATATTACATGGAAGAAATTTAAAAATCTAGAATTTATTTATATTTTTTAGAAATTATTTATTTATTTATGGCTGCACTTTCTTCATTGCTGTGCACAAAGTTTCTCAAGTTACAGTAGTTGGGGACTACTCTTCATTGCAGTTAGCTAGTGTCTCATGGTACTCCCTTCTATTGCAAACAGAAGCCCTAGGACGCCCAGATTAGGTAGTTGGGGCAAAAAGGGTTATCTACTTTGGTAGCATGTGCCATATCTTCAGACCAAGGATCGAACCCACGTCCCCTGCATTGGCAGGGAAATTCTAAAGCCACAGGATCACTGGAGAAACCCAGCAGGCTTTTTTTAAAGTATATATATATTTTTAAATTTCATTTATATTAATTGGGGCCTAATTACTTTAAAATATTGGAGACTAGTCTAAGATGATGGAGGAGTAGGACGGGGAGAACACTTTCTCCCCCACAAATTCATCAAAAGAGCATTTAAACGTCGAGTAAATTCCACAAAACAACTTCTGAATGCCGGCAGAGGACATCAGGCACCCAGAAAAGTAATCCAACTCTTCGGAAGGAGGTAGGAAAAAATATAAAAGACAAAAAAAGAGACAAAAGAGGGAGGGACGGAGTTCCATCCCGGAAGGGAGTCTTAAAAAGAGAGACGTTTCCAAACACCAGGAAACCTTCTCACTGCCGAATCTGTGCCGAGCTTTGGAAGCACAGAGGGCAACATAACGGGGAGAAGAAATAAATAAACAATTAAAACTTGAAGATTGCGAGTCCTACGGTAACTCCCCCAGCGGAGAAGCAGCGCAGACGCCTGCACGCACCATTAGCAAGCGGGGGCTGGGCAGGGAGGCGCAGCGCGGGCTGCATCGCTTAGAGTAAGAATCTGGCCTGAATACCCTGAGCACTATCTGAGCGAAATAATTTGGGCTAGCAAACCAGACTGTGGGATATCTACCACGTGAAAAGCCAGCCCCAACCTAAGACACCGCCAGGCCCGCGCACGGAACAAAGAACTGAACAGAGATAGCTGGCTGCAGACCTTCCCCCTCCAGTGACAGGCAGCCAGAGCCGGAAGGGGGCAATCGCAGCCCCAGAGAGACATTATCTATAAAACTGTAAGCAGGCTTCTTTGCTAAATAAAACTTCTTGGGGGTCTGGACGGTTAACATCTGCCTGAGAAGGTGTGCCGGTTTTATACCCAGATAACCGAGTGGCGGGGAGGCGATAAGTCGCAGCACTGGCGCTCGCCAAACACCTCATCACTTAAGCTGCTCGGACCTGGGAAGAGCACAAAACTCAGGCCCAACTGAGTCTGCGCCTCTGAGGACTGCCCGAGTGCCTGAACCTGAGCGGCTTGGACTTGGGAGGTACATGCAGCCCAGGGCCAGCCTCGGATTGTTCCCAGCGGAACAACCTAGAGCCCGAGCAGTGTGGGCAGGGAGGCTACACGCGCCGTGAGCGGGGGCAGACCCAGTGTGGCTGAGGCACTGCGAGCGCAGGCCAGTGTTATTTGTTTGCAGCATCCCTCCCTCCCTCCCCACAGCGCGACTGAACAAAGAGAAGAAATACAGCTCCACCCATCAGAACACCGACACAAGCTTCCCTAACCAGGAAACCTTGACAAGCCACCTGTACAAACCCACACACAGTGAGGAAAAGCCACAATAAAGAGAACTCCACAAACTGCCAGAATACAGAAAGGACACACCAAACTCAGCAATTTAAACAAGATGAAGAGACAGAGGAATAGCCAGCAGATAAAGGAACAGGATAAATGCCCACCAAACCAAACAAAAAGAGGAAGAGATAGGGAATCTACCTGATAAAGAATTCGAATAATGATAGTGAAATTGATCCAAAATCTTGAAATTAAAATGGAATCACAGATAAATAGCGTGGAGACAAGGATTGAGAAGATGCAAGAAAGGTTTAACAAGGACCTAGAAGAAATAAAAAGAGTCAATATATAATAAATAATGCAATAAATGAAATTAAAAACACTCTGGAGGCAACAAATAGTAGAATAACAGAGGCAGAAGATAGGATTAGTGAATTAGAAGATAGAATGGTAGAAATAAATGAATCAGAGAGAATAAAAGAAAAACGAATTAAAAGAAATGAGGACAATCTCAGAGACCTCCAGGACAATATTAAACGCTACAACATTCAAATCATAGGGGTTCCAGAAGAAGAAAGAAAAAAGAAAGACCATGAGAAAATACTTGAGGAGATAATAGTTGAAAACTTCCTAAAATGGGGAAGGAAATAATCACCCAAGTCCAAGAAACCCAGAGAATCCCAAACAGGATAAACCCAAGGCTAAACACCCCAAGACACATATTAATCAAATTAACAAAGATCAAACACAAAGAACAAATATTAAAAGCAGCAAGGGAAAAACAACAAATAACACACAAGGGAATTCCCATAAGGATAACAGCTGATCTTTCAATAGAAACTCTTCAAGCCAGAAGGGAATGGCAAGACATACTTAAAATGATGAAAGAAAATAACCTACAGCCCAGATTATTGTACCAGCAAGGATTTTATTCAAGTATGAAGGAGAAATCAAAAGCTTCTCAGACAAGCAAAAGCTGAGAGAATTCTGCACCACCAAACCATCTCTACAACAAATACTAAAGGATATTCTTTAGACAGGAAACACAAAAAATGGTGTATAAATTGAACCCCAAAACAATAAAGTAAATGGCAACGGGACCATACTTATCAGTAATTACCTTAAATGTAAATGGGTTGAATGCCCCAACCAAAAAGACAAAGACTGGCTGAATGGATACAAAAACAAGACCCCTACATATGTTGTCTACAAGAGACCCACCTCAAAACAGGGGACACATACAGACTGAAAGTGAAGGGCTGGAAAACGATTTTCCATGCAAATAGGGACCAAAAGAAAGCAGGAGTAGCAATACTCATATCAGATAAAATAGACTTTAAAACAAAGGCTGTGAAAAGAGACAAAGAAGGTCACTACATAATGATCAAAGGATCAATCCAAGAAGAAGATATAACAATTATAAATATATATGCACCCAACACGGGAGCACCGCAGTATGTAAGACAAATGCTAACAAGTATGAAAGGAGAAATTAACAATAACACAATAATAGTGGGAGACTTTAATACCCCACTCACACCTATGGATAGATCAACTAAACAGAAAATTAACAAGGAAACACAAACTTTAAAACGATACAATAGACCAGTTAGACCTAATTGATATCTATAGGACATTTCATCCCAAAACAATGAATTTCACCTTTTTCTCAAGCGCACATGGAACCTTCTCCAGGATAGATCACATCCTGGGCCATAAAGCTAGCCTTGGTAAATTCAAAAAAATAGAAATAATTCCAAGCATCTTTTCTGACCATAATGCAGTAAGATTAGATCTCAATTACAGGATAAAAATTATTAAAAATTCCAACATATGGAGGCTGAACAACACGCTGCTGAATAACCAACAAATCACAGAAGAAATCAAAAAAGAAATCAAAATTTGCATAGAAACGATTGAAAATGAAAACACAACAACCCAAAACCTGTGGGACAGAGTAAAAGCAGTCCTAAGGGGAAAGTTCGTAGCAATACAGGCACACCTCAAGAAACAAGAAAAAAGTCAAATAAATAACCTAACTCTACACCTAAAGCAACTAGAAAAGGAAGAAATGAAGAACCCCAGGGTTAGTAGAAGGAAAGAAATCTTAAAAATTAGAGCAGAAATAAATGCAAAAGAAAGAAAAGAGACCACAGCAAAAATCAACAAAGCCAAAAGCTGGTTCTTTGAAAGGATAAATAAAATTGACAAACCATTAGCCAGACTCATCAAGAAACAAAGGGAGAAAAATCAAATCAATAAAATTAGAAACGAAAATGGAGAGATCACAACAGACAACACAGAAATACAAAGGATCATAAGACACTATTATCAACAATTATATGCCAATAAAATGGACAACGAGGAAGAAATGGACAAATTCTTAGAAAAGTACAACTTTCCAAAACTCGACCAGGAAGAAATAGAAAACCTTAAGAAACCCATCACAAGCACGGAAATTGAAACTGTAATCAAAAATCTTCCAGCAAACAAAAGCCCAGGTCCAGACGGCTTCACAGCTGAATTCTACCAAAAATTTAGAGAAGAGCTAACATCTATCGTGCTCAAACTCTTCCAGAAAATTGCAGAGGAAGGTAAACTTCCAAACTCATTCTATGAGGCCACCATCACCCTAATACCAAAACCTGACAAAGATCCCACAAAAAAAGAAAACTACAGGCCAATATCACTGATGAACATAGATGCAAAAATCCTAAACAAAATTCTAGCAATCAGAATCCAACAACACATTAAAAAGATCATACACCATGACTAAGTGGGCTTTATCCCAGGGATGCAAGGATTCTTCAATATCCGCCAATCAATCAATGTAATACACCACATTAACAAATTGAAAAATAAAAACCATATGATTATCTCAATAGATGCAGAGAAAGCCTTTGACAAAATTCAACACCCATTTATGGTAAAAACTCTCCAGAAAGCAGGAATAGAAGGAACATACCTCAACATAATAAAAGCTATGTATGACAAACCCACAGCAAACATTATCCTCAATGGTGAAAAATTGAAAGCATTTCCTCTAAAGTCAGGAACAAGACAAGGGTGCCCACTTTCACCATTACTATTCAACATAGTTTTGGAAGTTTTGGCCACAGCAATCAGAGCAGAAAAAGAAATAAAAGGAATCCAAATTGGAAAAGAAGAAGTAAAACTCTCACTATTTGCAGATGACATGATCCTCTACATAGAAAACCCTAAAGACTCCACCAGAAAATTACTAGAACTAATCAATGATTATAGTAAAGTTGCAGGATATAAAATCAACACACAGAAATCCCTTGCATTCCTATACACTAATAATAAGAAAACAGAAAGAGAAATTAAGGAAACAATTCCATTCACCATTGCAACGAAAAGAATAAAATACTTAGGAATATATCTACCTAAAGAAACTAAAGACCTATATATAGAAAACTATAAAACACTGGTGAAAGAAATCAAAGAGGACACTAATAGATGGAGAAATATACCATGTTCATGGATTGGAAGAATCAATATAGTGAAAATGAGTATACTACCCAAAGCAATTTATAGATTCAATGCAATCCCTATCAAGCTACCAACAGTATTCTTCACAGAGCTAGAACAAATAATTTCACAATTTGTATGGAAATACAAAAAACCTCGAATAGCCAAAGCGATCTTGAGAAAGAAAAATGGAACTGGAGGAATCAACCTACCTGACTTCAGGCTCTACTACAAAGCCACAGTTATCAAACAGTATGGTACTGGCACAAAGACAGAAATATAGATCAATGGAACAAAATAGAAAGCCCAGAGATAAATCCACGCACATATGAACACCTTATCTTTGACAAAGGAGGCAAGAATATACAATGGATTAAAGACAATCTCTTTAACAAGTGGTGCTGGGAAATCTGATCAACCACTTGTAAAAGAATGAAAGTAGAACACTTTCTAACACCATATACAAAAATAAACTCAAAATGGATTAAAGATCTCAACGTAAGACCAGAAACTATAAAACTCCTAGAGGAGAACATAGGCAAAACACTCTCTGACATACATCACAGCAGGATCCTCTATGACCCACCTCCCAGAATATTGGAAATCAAAGCAAAAATAAACAAATGGGACCTAATTAAACTTGAAAGCTTCTGCACATCAAAGGAAACTATTAGCAAGGTGAAAAGACAGCCTTCAGAATGGGAGAAAATAATAACAAATGAAGCAACTGACAAACAACTAATCTCAAAAATATACAAGCAACTCCTACAGCTCAACTCCAGAAAAATAAATGACCCAATCAAAAAATGGGCCAAAGATCTAAATAGACATTTCTCCAAGGAAGACATACAGATGGCTAACAAACACATGAAAAGATGCTCAACATCACTCATTATCAGAGAAATGCAAATCAAAACCACTATGAGGTACCATTTCACACCAGTCAGAATGGCTGCAATCCAAAAGTCTACAAATAATAAATGCTGGAGAGGGTGTGGAGAAAAGGGAACCCTCTTACACTGTTGGTGGGAATGCAAACTAGTACAGCCACTATGGAGAACAGTGTGGAGATTGCTTAAAGAACTGGAAATAGAACTGCCTTATGATCCAGTAATCCCACTGCTGCGCATACACACTGAGGAAACCAGAAGGGAAAGAGACACGTGTACCCCAATGTTCATAGCAGCACTGTTTATAATAGCCAGAACATAGAAGCAAAAATAAAATAAAATAAAATATTGTAGTTGGTTTTCCATACATTGGCATGAATCAGCCATGTGTTTACATGTGTTCCTGATATGAACATTCCTTCCACATCCCTCCCCATCCCATTCCTCAGGATCATCCCAGTGCACCAGCCCTGAGGACCTTCTCTCATGTATCAAATCCAAACTGGAGATCTGTTTCTCATATCATAATATACATTTTTCAATGCTAACCTCTAAAATCATCCCACCCTCGCCTTCTCTTCAGATCAGATCAGATCAAATCAGCTGCTCAGTCATATCCGACTCTTTGTGACCCCATGAATTGCAGCACGCCAGGCCTCCCTGTCCATCACCAACTCCCGGAGTTCACCCAGACTCATGTCCATCTAGTCAGTGATGCCATCCAGTCATCACATCCTCTGTCGTCCCCTTCTCCTCTTGCCCCCAATCCCTGCCAGCATCAAAGCCTTTTCCAATGAGTCAATTCTTCACATGAGGTGGCCAAAGAACTGGAGTTTCAGCTTTAGCATCATTCCTTCCAAAGAAATCCCAGGGCTGATCTTCTTCAGAATGGACTAGTTGGATCTCCTTGCAGTCCAAGGCACTCTGAAGAGTCTTCCCCAACACCAGAGTTCAAAAGCATCAATTCTTTGGCGCTCAGCCTTCTTCACAGTCCAACTATCACATCCATACATGACCACAGGAAAAGCCATAGCCTTGACTAGACGAACCTTTGTTGGAAAAATAGTGTCTCTGATTTTGAATATGCTATCTAGGTTACAGAGTGCAAAATACCGTTCTGTACATTTATGTCTATATTGCTGTCTCACATATAGGGTCATTGTTACCATCTTTCTAAATTCCATATACATGTGTTAGTATACTCCTGATCCTGGGCATTTTCTTTCCTTTGGCCTCTTCTCATCTTTTGATGTATTCCATAGATACAGGGTCTGTGTCATTAATCATGTATATTTAATTTGCAGCGTGCACAACTGGTTGGAAGGTTTCCAATCCTCTTGCTTAATGGCTCTATCCCTGGGTCTCTGGTGTAATTTTTGTCCTTCCTCACATGTGGTCACCAAAGGAGTCTGCCCTGAGAAACTCGTGACACACCGGGGCCTGCCTGGGTGAGCACAGGATGTGGTACAGCTGCTTGGAGTGCTGGAACCCTGGTGGTGCCAATTATGAATAGGAGCCAGCAGCCATGGGCAGAAGAGATTTGGCCTTAATGGGATCATTATCTAGCGTGTTTTTGCAGAAGCATGAGTAGTACTTCTGACTGGTCTTTCTCTATTGCCTTGTAGTAGGTGTTAACAGGCAGGAAGAGGAGTGGCTACAAAGGTATCTCTACCTCCTGAGTGTGACACAGCAGTAAGGTCCTGCCTCTTTGGCAGTTTGTGATTTTCAAAAGGCATTTTCTGCTACACAACTACTCATACGTGCTCCGTCAGGCCATCTCCACATAACCAAAAACAGTCCTCTCCCAGGATGGCTCTCTAAATCCCGTGTCCAGCTTCCAGACCCCATGCACACTGGTTGAGCTGCATTGCAGTTTGGGCCATATACCATGACACGACACATTATCTGTGTAACTTTTGCTCTATATAAATAATATTTCATCAGCTGTTCTACCTTGCTTCCTTTTAGTCCAAAGCAATTTACCCTTTACTGAAGGGGCTTGCCTCATTCTGGAAATCTCTTCCCTGCTTCTCCATCTCCCACCACAAGCCTCAGGTTTTGTTTTGCTTCCTCTTATACTCCTTCTCCCATCCTAATTCCTTCCCACCCAGGTATGTCTGAAACCCACATGGGACACTCTGGGGACTAGGGTTTTCTGCTAGTATTTATCTGATGCTCTGGGAAAACTGTTGACCATGTAGAAGTATTATTTCTGATCTACACATTGAGAGAGGTGTATTTCATATCCTTCTACATTTCTGCCTTCTTTGAACTTCTCAGTGTTTCCTGGAAAGCTCTATTATTCTTTTTCTTTGACAGCAAAACATGAAACATTAGTGGACATGAATTACTCTGTTTGATGGGACGTTGCTTACGTACACATGTCACTGGCATTACTTTGACTTCCAACATGCAATCAAGCACATTTGTTGTTGTTTTCCCCCTAGAAAATTTCTCTTAATGATGAATTGTCATCAGCATGAAGAAATGCAGAACTTTCCACATAAAATATAATAGCATAACTGGGCTCAAAAAGTCAGCACTTGAATATATCTAGCTATATTTTGAATGTTCCTGACATTTTCCCAGAGTACCGATGTCTGATTTTGAATCTCAAAGCTTAATTCCATTCAGTGAGTCTCAAGGGTCAGAGACTGCCATGGGCATAATTTAATTCCTGTAGAATAAGTTGGCAAGTTCATACTGACTTGACTACTTGGTACTTGACTACTTGATAAAGAGAGAAAATGACAATAGCAACAATGACCAAAAAATAAACAAACAAAAAAACACAGAAATGTGTAGTTAGGGATTCAGTCATAACAGGTACACATGAATTGATGTATGGACTATATAATCATCTATATCTGCTTAATTGTTTCTGCTAATGACTTGGACACTGTGAATCGCACACAAACCATTAAAAAAAGAAAAGTAATTTTTGGAAAAAAATTTAGAGAAAAGAATACTAGAATCCCTTACCTGTCTCCTGGGAAACGTGTACGCTATTAAATTTACAACAGTTAGACCTGGACACGGGACAATGAAGTGATTCAAAATCGGGAAAGGAATAAATCAAAGCTATCTAGTGTTGCCCTGGTTATTTGACTTCTGTGCAGAGGACATCATGAAAAAATAAAATCCCAGATGAATCTCAAGCTAGACACAAAATTTATGTGGGCGATATGATAACTTAGTTATCCAGATGACAACACCCAAATGACAGAAGAATAATAGGAATTAAGGCACCTCTTGATGAAGGTATTATCTGTTTCAAGTACAGACATCTGAAATGACATAGTCCTTCATAAAATATGAAATTCTCAGTTTCACATATGAAAATCTAGATGCATATTTCAGAATGTGAAATATAAATTTCTCTATTAGTCACATATACAAATCTGGGGACAATTTTTCCAACTAGAAATGTGGAATTCTCACATGAAAGTATAGATACAATATTTTCTGTGTAAAATGTGGAATTTTTCATGTTAGAGATATGAAAATCGGGATGCAGATTCTTTGACAGGAAATACAAAAATGGCTATTTCACATATCAAAATATAGTCACAGGTTTTTCTCACATGAAATATGGAATTTTTTCATATTTCTCATTTGAAAATCTTTGTGCTGTCTTTCCTTCATGAAATATTGAATACTGTCTATTTAACATTTGAAAAAAGTGCATTCATTCTCCTACAAGAAATGCAGAATTTTCCCAAGATTTTCATGCTTGAGCTGTGAAATTCTCTATATTTCCATCAAGAAAGCTTGAATGAAGGTCTTCTGATATGAGACTTGGAATTTTGTGTATTTCACATATAACAATTTGGGGAGAAATGTTCTCATATGAAATATGAAATCTTGATTATTCACTTATGAAATTTTTTCTAGATTTGTACACATGAAACTTATATGCAGGTCAGGAAGAAACAGTTAGAACTGAACATGGAACAACAGACTGGTTCCAATTAGGAAAAGGAGGACTGCAAGCCTATATATTGTCACCCTGCTTATTTAAATTATATGCAGGGTACATCACGAGAAACATTTGGCTGGAAGAAGTGCAAGCTGGAATCAAGATTGCTGGGAGAAATATCAATAACCTCAGATATGCAGATGACACCACCCTTATGGCAGAAAGAGAAGACGAACAAAAAAGCCTCTAGAAGAAAGTGAAAGAGGAGGGTGAAAAAGTTGGCTTAAAGCTCAACATTAACAAAACAAAGATCATGGCATCTGGTCCCATCACTTCATGAGAAATAGATGGTGAAACAGTGGAAACAATGTCAGACTTTATTTTTGGGGGCTCCAAAATCACTGCAGATAATGAGCAGCCATGAAATTAAAAGATACTTACTCCTTGGAAGAAAAGTTATGACCAAGCTAGATAGCATATGCAAAAGCAGAGATATTACTTTGTCAAGAAAGGTTCATCTAGTCAAGGCTATGGTTTTTCCAGTGGTCATATATGGATGTGACAGTTGGACTGTGAAGATTGTTGAGTGCTGAAGAATTGATGCTTTTGATCTGTGGTGTTGGAGAAGACTCTTGAGAGTCCCTTGGACTGCAAGGAGATCCAACCAGTGCATTTGGAAGGAGATCAGCCCTGGGATTTCTTTGGAAGGACTGATGCTACAGCTGAAACTCCAGTACTTTGGCCACCTCATAGGAAGAGTTGACTCATTGGAAAAGACTCTGATGATGGGAGAGATTGGGGACAGAAGGAAAAGGGGATGACAGAGGATGAGATGGTTGGACAGCATCACTGACTCGATGGAAGTGAGTTAGAATAAACTCTGGGAGATGGTGATGGACAGGGAGGCCTGGCATACTGCAATTCATGGGGTTGCAAAGAGTCAGACACGACTGAGTGACTGAACTAAACTGAACTGAACTGTATACATGAAATAGAGAATTTTCAATGAATCAGAAATTGATATCTGAGCTAAAACATCAAATAGGTACAGCTATATTTCATGTATTTCCTGAATAACAGAAAGGGTTCTCTGTATTTCTTTGAAAAAAGTCTGGGTGAAGATTTCTCTGCATGAAATAGGGGATTAGCATATTTTACACATGCAAAACCAAAACACTTATGATTATACAGTGGAAGTGATAAATAGATTCAGGGGATTCTATCTGATAGACAGAGTGCCTGAAGACCTATGGGTGGAGGCGTGACATTGTACAGTAATCAGGGATAAAGACCATTCCCATATAAAAGAAATGCAAAATGACAAAGTGATGAGGCCTTGCAAAGATCTGAAAAGACCAAAGACGCAAAACAAAAACGGGAAAATGAAAACAATACCCATTTGAATGCAGAGTCCCAAAGAATAGCAAGGAGAGATAAAACCTTCCTCAGTTATCAAAACCAGTTAATAGAGGAAATAAATAGAATGGGAAAGCCTACAGATCTCTTCAAGAAAATCAGAGATACCAAGGGCACATTTCATGCAAAGAGGGGCACAATAAAGGACAGAAATGGTATGGAGATAACAGAAGCAGAAGCTATTAAGAAGAGGAGGGAAGAATACACAGATGAAATATGCACAAAAGATCTTCATGACCCAGTTAAGCACAATGGTGTGATCACTCACCTAGAGCCAGACGTCCTGGAATGCAAAGTCAAGTCGGACTTTAGAAGCATAACTATAAACAAAGCTCATGGAGGTGATGGAATTCAGTTGAGCTCTTTCACATTCTAAAAGATGATGTTGTGAGTGTGCTGCCCTCCATATGCCAGCAGATTTGGAAGACACAGCTGTGGCCAGATGACTGGAAAAGTTCAGTTTTCATTCCAACCACAATAAAAGGCAATCCATCGAATGTGCAAACTACTGCTTAACTGCACTCATCTCACACATTCGCAAAGTATTGCTCAAAATTCCCAAAGCCAGGCTTCAATAGAATGTGAACCATGAGCTTCCAGATGTTCAAGCTGGATTTAGAAAGGTCAGAAGAACCTGAGATCAAATTACCAACACACGTTGGGTTATCAAAAAAAGCAAGAGAACACCAGAAAACATCTACTCCTTTTTGACTATGCCAAAGTCTTGTTTGTGTAGATCACAACAAAACATTTTAAATTCTTCTAAACATGGGACTACTAGAGTATGTTATATGCCTCCTGATAAATCTGTATGCAGCTCAAGAAGTAACAGTCAGAAAAGGAAATGGAACAACAGACAGGTTCTGAGTTGGGAAAGGAATATTTCAAGGCTGTACTGTCAACCTCTTTATTGAACTTACATGAAGAGTTCATCACACAAAATGCCAGACTGAATGAAACAGGGTTTGGGATCAAGTTTTCTGGGAGAAATATTAATAACATCAGATATGCAGATGGCACGATTCATGTAGCAGAACACGGAAAGAACTACAGAGTATCTTGAGGAAAGTAAAAGAGGAGAGTGATTCAGGTGACTTAAAACTCAACATTCAAAATGAGATTCATGGCATCTAGTCCCATCACTTCATGGCATAAAGATGGGGAACCAACGGAAACAGTGAGAAACTTTATTTGGGGGGAGCAGGTTCCAAAATCACTGAAGATGGTGACTCTGTTCAGGAAATTAAAATATGCTTTCTGCTTAGAAGAAAAGTTACAACCAGGCTAGATGGCACATTATAAAGCAGACAAAGGTCAGTCTCATCAAAGCTATGTACAGAGATGAGAATTGGACCTAAAGAATCTTGACCTCCAAGGAATCGATGCTATTGATATGTGGTGTTAGAGAAAACACTTGAGAGTCCCTTGGACTGCAAGGAAATGAAAGGAGTCAATTCTAAAGGAAATCAGTTCAGAATATTGATTGGAAGGGCTGATGCTGAAACTGGATCCTGGATATTTTAGCCACCTGAAATGAAAGGCTGACTCATTGGGAAAGAACCTGATGCTGAGAAAGATTGAAGTCTGGAGGAGAGGGTGACGACAGAAGATGAAATGCTTGGTGGCATCATGGAATCAGTGGTTATGGGTTTGAGCAGGCTCTATGAGTTGGTGATTGACAGGGAAGCCTGGCATGCTGCAATCCATGGGGTCAGAAGTCGGACTGGACTAAGTACTTAATGATACTCACCGTACTTACTTAGGTTTTCAGCAAAATGAAAATGGTAAAGAACTCTCTTACCCATCAATTGAATCCTGATGATGGGACCTCACCAATCCTGAGGAATGGTCATTGCAAATGGATGTTATCTAAAACAATTTCTGCCTATTACTTTAGTGATGACACAAAGCAAGCACATTATGGTAATCATGCCTTTGTTAACCTTCCCTAACCAAGACAATAGGCTGCACTAGCCATTGGGGAGCTTACAGGATCACAAGGTCTCCTGTAAATGGTTGGAGCCACCTGGGCCTTTCCCACAGAGGGTTTGCAGGTGTGATGAGGTCACCTTTTCCATGGCAAAAATTCTCATCTATGGCCACCAGTCTTACTGCCAGTCCTCTGAATTTGTGAGAACCCCACAAGACCAATTCTAGCTTGCAAAGTATACATCTGCTTAAAAAACAAACAAAAGGATAAAATCCAGTCCAAACTGAAGTGCCTAAGGATAATCAAATGGTCCTCAGTTCTATGAAGGGCCATTAGGGCCACAAAAGCACGGGTCCAGGCAAGTTCATTGTTAACACCTGCAGCCCTTCAAAGGACATGTCCTGGTAATGGATAAAGATTGTAGATTGTAAGTCCTCTACCAATTTGAGAAATTGTGTCAACAAGACCTCTGAACCTCCCATCTTAGCCAAGCCTAAAAGACAGAATATGTGCATATCAGGCCCAAGACACATTCAACTGGGAATATTTGGAGGTAACAGTACCAGGTATAGGACACTATAGAGAAGGTGTACACAAAAATGAAATAATAAAAAAAGCCTTTTGTGCCAGTTTCAGACTGAAAATGTGCATTTCCCAGATGCCCAAGTGAACAGGATTCAAGTCACTAATAACACTCAACGTAGCCACATGTCAATGCAGATTCCCACTAGGTAACTTCAGAAGCTTCTGTGCAGGCCTGTCTTCAGCCTCTGCTTTCCATTCATAAATTGTGTTCATTCAATCAGCAGACAGTATGAAATATAGGCAATGGGTAGGCACCCACGGAAGATGATGAAGACTGTAAGAACAAAGTATCTTTCCAGGGCAAGGGACAGACAACACCACAGGTTGGTGATAAGATGGAGGAAGTTGGAGAGGAGAATGAAGGGCAGATTTCAGATCTAGCTTCTGGACATTTAGGGTGATGGCAGCTGCTCCAGACCTGGCTGCAGGCCTTGAGGAGATATTTCCAAATGTAATAAATTAATGTGGTCTCTGTCCTTTATGAGCTTTTACAACCTTAAAGCCTCAGCCTATGATACTATACCAAGTAGAGAGTCATAGCTTAGAAATTCAAGAGATATTAATTTAGGGAGGGTGTGTGAGACTTGTCGGAGATGTGTTCTATCAGACATGTTCTAACATTTAGCATAATTAACGGGGCTCGAGCCAGGACTCACTTATATGCATGTAGACTGCTATCTTAGGAAAATTCCAATTATGAGATCATATAACCTGATATCTGGGATTTCACTTTCTTGGTGAGTACTTCTCCACTTAAGAAAAAGGAAGATAGCACTAGTTAGAAGGTACATCTTTGTATTAGGACTTTTCTATCAATTTCCCAACTCTACCAATTGTTCTAGGTAACTTCCTGACACTACTAAATATGGCCAACTATATAGTATCTCCTCCTGCCATACTAGAGGCACTACAGTAAGTGTAAAGGCAGATAACACACACAAGTACATTTATAGCTCATGATTCTTTGCTAATTTTCTTTTCAGTTGATGTATCCATAGGTGTGAGTGGGGTATTAAAGTCCCCCATTATAATTGTGGTACTGTTAATTCCCCCTTTCCTACTTCCTTGCATTTGCCTTGCATCTTGAGGTGCTCCTAAATGGCACAATGGACTAGTTACACCTAATTGTTATATATAGGCATTACACTCATTAGTAATGGAATCACCTTTTTCCAGTGCAGTCCTGAGCCCAAGTCTTGGTCCCTGCACAATAGCAGGCTGTATCCTTCCCATGTTCAAACGGTGAGAAACACTCCTGAGCCCACATCTCTGTCACTGCACTGAACTAGGCTGGGTCCAGCAGTTGCTCAAACCCCTGGAAAATACTCATGAGTCCACATCTCGGTCACTGCACTGAACCAGTCTAGGTTCTTCCTTAGTTAGTCCCCCGACACATACCTCTGAACCAACATCTCGGGCCCTGCCCTGAAGCAGGTTGGTCCTTCCCATGTTCAAGCCCCGACAAATGCTCCTGAGCCAACCTCTCGGTCACTGCACTGAACTAGGCTCGGTCCTACACTTGAATCTCATGCCCTGCACAAGATCCAGTCTATGTCTTGCCCTTGTTAGATCCCCCAACACATACACCTGAGCCCACATTTCAGTCCCCACACTGAAGCAGGCTGAGTCCTGCCTTTTGTTCAAGCCTCCGGCAAACAACCGTGAGCCCACAACTCGCTCCCTGCCCCTGAAATTAGGTCTGTCCTGTCCTTGTTCAATCCCCAGAAAACACTCCTGATCCCTCATCTCACTCCCTGCTCTGAGACCCCGATAAAAACTCCTGAACCTACGTCTTAGTTCGTGCACTGAACCAGTCTAGGTCATGCCCTTGTTAGATCCACCAACACATACTGCTGAGCGCACATCTCAGTCCCTGCACTAAACTAGGCTGGGTCCTGCCCTTGTTTAAGACCCAAACAAACACTCTTGTGTCCATATCACATCCCCAGCACTGAACCAGTCTAGATCATGCCCTTGTTAGATCCCCCAACACATACTCCTGAACCCACATCTCGGTCCCTGCACAAAAGCAGTCTGGGTCCTGCCCTTGTTGAAGACCCTGACAAACACTCCTGAGCCTGCATCTCAGTCCCTGCACTGAACTAGGCTGGGTCCTGCCCCTGTTCAAACTCCCGACAAACATTCCAGAGCCAACATCTCTGTCCATGCACTGTCCATGTTCAAGCCCCCTGGCAAACAATCCTGAGCCGACACCTAGCTCCCTGCCCCTGAACTAAGGTGTGTCCTCCCCTTGTTCAACTCTCTGCCCCCCAGGAAACACCCCTGATCCCACATATCACTCCCTGCACTGAAGCTGCCTGGGTCCTACACTTGTTCAAGACCCTGACAAATACTCTGGAACCCACATGTCAGTCCCTGCACTGAAGCAGATGGGTTTTTGCCCATGTTCAAGCCACGACAAATACTCCTGAGCCCACATATCACTCACTACAATGAACGAGGCTGGGTCCTACACTTGTTCAAGACCCTGACAAACACTCCTGAGCCAACATCTCGGTCACTGCACTGAACGAGTCTGCTGCTACCACTGCTAAGTCTCTTCAGTTGTGTCCGACTCTGTGCGACCCCATATATGGCAGCCCACCAGGCTCCCCCATCCCTGAGATTCTCAAGACAAGAACACTAGAGTGGGTTGACATTTCCTTTTCCAAGAATGAGAGTGAAAGTGAAGTCAGTCAGTCGTGTCCAACTCTTAGTGACCCTGTGGACTGTAGCCCACCAGGCTCCTCCATCTATGGGATTTTCCAGGAAAGAGTACTGAAGTGGGGTGCCATTGACTTCTCCGACTGAACGAGTCTAGGTCCTGCCATTGTTCGATCCCCCTACACATACTCCTGAGGCCACATCTCGGTCTCAGCACTGAACTAGGCTGGGTCCTGCCCTTGTTCAAACCCACGACAAACACTCCTGAGCCTGCATCTCGGTCACTGCACTGAAGTAGGCTGGATCCTGCCCTTGTTCAAACCCTCAACAAACACTCCTGAGCATGCATTGCAGTCCATGCACTGAACTAGGCTGGGTCCTGCCCATGTTCAACTCCCTGACAAAAACTCCTGAGTCAACATCTCCATCCCTGCACTGAATCAGGATGGTTTCTGCCTCTGTTCAAGCCCTGACAAACAATCCTGAGCCGACGACTCGCTCCTTGCCCCTGAACTAAGGTGAGTCCTTCCCTTGTTCAAACCCCCAGAAACACTACTAAGCCCTCATCTCACGAACTGCACTGAACCAGGCTGGGTCCAGACCTTGTCGAAATCCCTGACAAAAACTCCTAAGCCCACATCTCAGTACCTGCACTAAAATAGGCTGGGTCAAGCCCTTGTTCAACCCCCCCGACAAACACTCTTGAGCCTCCATCACCATCCCTGCACTGAACTAGGCTGTGTCCTGCACTTGTTCAAGACCCTGACAAACTACTCCTGAGCCAACATCTTGGTTCCTGCACTGAACCAGGATAGTTCCTGCCTTTGTTCAAGCCCCGGCAAACAATCCTGAGCCGAAAACTCTCTCCCTGCCACTGAAGTAAGGTGTGTCCTCCCCTTGACCAATACCCCAGGAAACACTACGAGCCCATATCTCATTCACTGCACTGAAGTACGCTGGTCCCTGCCCTCATTCAAATCCCTGACAAACACTCCTGAGCCAACATCTCCATCCCTGCACTGAACTAGAATGGTTTCTACTTTGTTCAAGCCCCCACAAAACCATCCTGAGCTGACAACTCGCTGCCTGCCCCTGAACTAAGGTGTGTCCTCCCCTTTTTCAATCCCCCTGGAAACACTCCTGTACCCGCATCTCACGCCCTGCCTTGAAGCCGCCTGGTTCCTGCCCTTGTTCAAGACTTTGATAAATGCTCTTGAAACCACATTTCGGTCCCTGCACTGAAGCAGGTGGGTCCTGCCCACGTTGAAGCCCTGACAAACACTTCTGAGCCCACATCTCGCTCCCTACACTGAACTGGGCTGAGTCCTACACTTGTTAAGATTAGATCAGTCGCTCAGTCATGTCTGGCTCTTTGCGACCCCATGAATCTCAGCACGCCAGGCCTCCCTGTCGAACACCAACTCCAGGAGTTCACTGAGACTCACGTCCATCGAGTCAATGATGCCATCCAGCCATCTCATCCTCTGTGGTCCCCTTCTCCTCCTGCCCCCAATCCCTCCAAGCATCAGAGTCTTTTCCAATGAGTCAACTCTTCGCATGAGGTGGCCAAAGGACTGGAGTTTCAGCTTTAGCATCATTCTTCCAAAGAAATCCCAGGGCTGATTTCCTTCAGAATGGACTGGTTGGATCTCCTTGCAGTCCAAGGGACTCTCAAGAGTCTTCTCCAACACCACAGTTCAAAAGCATCAATCCTTAGGTGCTCAGCCTTCTTCACAGTCCAACTCTAACAACTATACATGACTACAGGAGAAACCATAGCCTTGACTAGACTGATTTTGAGTATGCTATCTAGGTTGGTCATAACTTTACTTCCAAAGAGTAAGCATCTTTTAACTTCATGGCTGCAGTCACCATCTGCAGTGATTTGGAGCCCAGAAAAATAATGTTTGCCTCTTTTTCCATTATTTCTTCATCTATTTCCCATGAAGTGATGGGATTGGAGGCCATGATCTTTATTTTCTGAATGATGAACTTTAAGCCAATTTTTTCACTCTCCACTTTCACTTTCATCAAGAGGCTTTTCAGTTCCTCTTCACTTTCTGCCATAAGTGTGGTGTCATCTGCATATCTGAGGTTATTAATATTTCTCCCGGCAATCTTGATTCCAGCTTGTGTTTCTTCCAGTCCAGCGTTTCTCATGATGTATTCTGCATGTAAGTTAAATAAACAGTGTGACAATATACAGCTTTGGGGTATTCCTTTTCCTATTTGAAATGAGTCTGTTGTTCCATGTCCAGTTCTAACTCTTGCTTCCTGACCTGCATACAAATTTCTCAAGAGGCAGATCAGGTGGTCTGGTATTCCCATCTCTTTCAGAATTTTCCACACTTTACTGTGATCCACACACTTGTTCAAGACCCTTACAAACACTCCTGTGCCAATATCTTGTTCCCTGCACTGAAATAGGCTGGGTTCAGCACTTGCAGAAGTCCCCTGCAAATGCTCCTGAACCCACATCCTGGTCCCTGCACTGAGGCAGGCTGGGTCCTGCCCTTGTTGAAACCCCTGACAAACACTCCTGAGCCCACACATCAGAAACTTCACTGAACCAGGCCAGGAACTGCACATATTCAAGTCCCTGACCAACTGTTCTGGGCCTGCATCTGACTCAAAGGCTGGTTTCTGGTCTTATTTAAGCCCCAGCAAGCAATCCTGAGCCCACAAATTGCTCCCTGACCCTGAATTAAGGTGTGTGCTCCCCTTGTTCAATCCCCCAGGAAACACTACTGAGCCTGCATCTCACTCGCTGCCCTGAACCAGGGTGGGTCCCTCCAAAGTTCAAGCCATGACAAATACTGCTGAGCCAACATCCCAGTTCCTGCACCAAACCAGGCTGGTTCCTGCCCATATCAACCACAACAAACACTCCTAAGACCACATCTTGGTTCCTGCACTGATAGCGGCTGGGTCCTGCCCATATTCAAGCCCAGACAAACACTCCTGACCCCATTTTTTGCCCCTGAACTGGACTAGGCTGGGTCCTACATATGTTCAAGACCCTGACAAACACTGCTTGGCGTGCATTTGACTCTCAGGCTGATCTCGTTCCCTACACTGAACTAGGCTAGGTCCAGCACTTGCTGAAATCCATGGGAAATACTCCTGAGCCCATATCTGGGTCCCTTCTCTGAACCAGGCCGGGTCCTGCCCTTGTTCAAGCACCCGAAAAACACTCCTGAGCCTACATCTCGGTCCCTGCACTGATCGCGGCTGGATCCACCCCTTGTTCATCCAGACAGACACTCCTGAGGCCACATCTCAGTCGCTCCAATGAACCAGGCTGGGTCCTGCCTTTGTTCAAGCCCCCAACAAACACTCTTGAGCCCACATCTCAGTCCTTGCACTGAATCAGGTGGGTCCTGCCCATGTTCAAGCTCTTTGTAGAATGCATGTATCATATATCAGGACTATAGGATGGCTGGCTTAGCTTGGTCCTCTTGCTGCTCCAGGCCCCACAGGCTTGGGTGACAGGGCAGGCTGGGATGTGTTCTCACATGGAGAACAGTACCACTTTGAAAGGGCCTCAATAGGGTAAATGGCAGACATGCATGTCTCCGACACCGGTGAGTCATGGAACTTAAGGGGAACTGTCTTTAGAGTCTCCCTGGCAGGCATTCGAACAAGGTTCAGGGAGTTCCCTCATGCCAGCAGAGCGGGCCCCATTTCTCCCTCTGTGCAAAGTGTGGCCAAGCCACCTCAGGCCTGTGCAGTGTTCACATCTGTCCAGCGAGGGAGGGAGGGTCGCACGTCCAATTCTGCAGTTCAGCAGTGACCGCCCACTGTTGGCTCTCAAGGTTGAGAAAGCACTCTCGGAACGTGTGGACTAAAACCGTCTAATCTCCCATTGCTGCAACTCACTCAGGACGCGAAGGGCTTGCAAAGGATAAGCGTCTTTTCTGAGAGCTGCTGTCCAGAGAGTGGCAGACGGCAACAACACTACTTAGAGAGACAGAGACACACAGACATCAGCCCCTGGTACACATACAGAAGGATTGCCCAAAACAGTGCTATGCCGGAAGCAAAGATAGAGAGACAAAGAGTGAGCTCTGCACCCTAAGGCTCTGGTCTCCCTGAACAGTGAAGATCAACTGTAGCAAATTTGGGGTTTTTTCCCTACTCCCCTAGCATCAGGACAGCAACAGGCTCCCTGTCCCATGAAGAAAATTATCCAGCCACTTGGCACCCCTGCATATCCTTTGGATAGTCAGGGAGAGCTCCCAGTTATTGCCGGTTCTGTGGGACACAGGAGTGTATTGTTTGGATTGCGGAGCAGGAACCCGTGGTTGGAATTTCCAGAGCCAGGTCAATGACAGCGCCTGGGGCTACCCCAGCCACATGCAAAACCCTCTACATTCCTGGGGCAGAATCTGGCCACGTCGGGGCACCAGAGCACAGGAACCGCGGAAGATGCCCTCCGGTCTAGGGGCATGTCCATAAGGGTGCCGCCCACTACCCTCTCCGCCTTTGGTCTAGATTTGGGCAAGGAGCCTGTGCGTGGCTCACAGCCTAGGCTCCTGCCTGTTTTCCGCTGATGTCCTAGGGCCCGTTCACCCTGGCCTGGGCTGTGCGGCACCCCTTTCCTTGGCCTCACGCCATCCCCAACACACCAATCCCCGACTCCCGATGATCCCCCTCACTCCCCACCCCCAAAGAGCTAGTGGGTCCCACAGGTTTACTGCAGCCTGGGCCGCCATTATGCACCATTGTCTGTGCTGTTATATCGTGTCCCTTCACATCTGCCCCAGCTTGGGCCAAGAGGAGCGTGAGAGGCAATCAAAGGAAGGCAGGAGTGTCCTGGAACCCCCGACCTTCTTAGCTGTGAGCCCCAGTACTCAGGAAGAAACCCCCACCCCTCATCCCTGGATCTGCCGTCCTGATGCTGTGTGCAGCTGGAACCTTGCAACCACCAGTTGTCACGCCAGGTGAAGAAGCCGTCCTCTCTAGGGTGGAGGCAGTGCAAGACAGCGAGACCCTGGTGGACGGAGACGTGGCAGGTATCGGGTGGAAGTTCCAGCTGCTTGCAGAAGACATCATGGAAGAGGTGATAGCTGTGGCAGATGAGCAGTGGGAACAGTGGTCCTCCCAAGAGCTGGAGGAGAAGACGGTGAAGGAGCAAGGCCAGGACAGGCCGGGAGGCCCGAGTGAGCACCAAGTACTAGATGTCCTGAAGGCACTGGCCGCCCTGCAGGTGGAACTGAGCTCTGAGTGTGAGCAAAACCACAGGGCCTACCATCAGAGGAGGAAGCATCACTTGGCTTGGGGGAGTGCCATCATCCAGGGCATCCCTGGCTTCTGAGCCAAAACTGTATCCTTTCTGCTGCTCCTTTGGGTCCGCTGCTCATGAGGAGGAGGAGATGGGGCAGGAGCAGGAGGAGGGGGAGGGGCGAGGGCACAGGAAGGGCACTGGAGGCCCCTGAAAGAAATGTGGTCCTGGGCAATTGGCAAGCTCCAAAGGCCCAGCCGAGTAGGATCTGGGCAGGGCTACATATGTACACGTTGCAGCCATACCTTTGAGTGTCTCCTTCAGGCCTGCATCTGAGGAGGAGCAGCATCTGAGGCCTCCAAGTCAGGAATGACCAGAGATGGTACACCAGAGCAGCATTGGCACACAGTTATTGCTGTAAATGTGGGTGATCCTGGCATATAGCTGAGACATGTGAGTCATTCATATACACACACACAACACACACACACACACACACACACACACACACACACACACACACACACACACACACACACACACAACCCCTTTGCTTTCAAACACGGATTGTCACAGGACTGCAAATCTGACCATGTAAGCAGTGACATGCCACTACCCAGCATACACAGGTCTGGAGGAGAACAGTAGTGGTCAGAAATAGCCCCTGCTTGGAGAATGCAGACCACCTCAGATGCACACCACAACAAGGGGCCCAGAGCCATGAGCCTGTCTGATGGTATGGCAAAGCCTGATGACATCAGTGGTGGCCAGGTAACAGGCAGTACCCAGCTCCTTGCAGATGCCTTTTCCAGTATCCTTGTTCCACCCCAGACTAGGACTGATGCTCCTGGCTCTTTTTGGCCTGGCATGTAGCTCCCTGAATGGCTTCTTGACCTAAAGCAGAATATTAGCCACCCTCAAGTTTCCGTCATGATCAGCAACCAAGATCAAGACTTTCTCTGCTACATGATAGACTTGAACGTCAGTGAGGGAGACTGAGGAAGGGTGGGTATGGGACCTGGCGGGGAGTGGGAGGATCCTGTTAGCCATGTTGCTGCACTGTGAGACTTTAGAGAGGTGTCGTGGAAGCTGTTAATGCCTGCCTGGGAGGCAAGCTGAGGCCCCTAGAAGTTTGCACCTTTTCCCTCCTCCCTATCCTGGCAGGTGCAGGTGCGGAACCATCTGCAGTCCCCCTGCAAGCTGGTCTTTTCCTTTCAGGACAACTCCTACTTCTTGAACACCATGATCATTAAGGAGTATTACCTTGACATCACTGGTAAAACGTGGCTCCCAGGGTGATGAATGTGGGTGTGCAAGCATGTAGATGCTCCACCTGTGGAGTCCACCCCAGTCTCCCCTGTCTTTCTGCAGGGTACAGGGCATGTCATTCCACTCCAGTCCACTGGTTCTGGGACTTTGAATGGGGATCCCCCAGCCACAGTCTAGACACCAGGAGCCTTAATTTTCTCAACTGGCTTTCAGGCCACAATGGCCCAGAATCGAACAGGATTGCTGATGTGGGGTTGCTTTGGGCCTGCACAAAGTTGATGATTGATGGTGGAGTTCTTGGCTGCTCATGGGAAGGTTCGGGGCCTGGTCAGCCCTGGGTTGACCTTGCTCGGGTTGCCAGCAGCTCATCAGCAATGATGTGTGGGATGATCCCCTGAAGTACTACCTCAGGGAGGAAGGTTCTTCCATCAGAGATAACTGACAGAAACACATGTAGTGAGGGGGTCTGGAGGTAGGCCCTGAGGGACAGCCTTATCGTAGCCGGGACACTATCCTTTCCCAAATGGGATGCTCAGGCTCATGCAAGCTGGCTGCAGAGCCGGCATTTGGGTTATGCATGTAGCAGGTGACTTGCTGAGACTGGGGGCATGGGGGACTCGGTGTGTCTGTGAGTGAAGTAAGTCTCCCTCAAGTCAGCTATGGTTGCAGCTCGAGAGTCCTAGGTGATACCTAGGTGATACCCTATTCCTCTAGAGGCCTAGAGGCAGGGTGAATTAAGGGTCTGTGTCAGAATCATCCGTCCCTGGGTCCTGCCATCCTCCAGCCTCCTGCTGCTCACTGAGTTTGAGATTAACTGGGCCCTTCACTCCCGCCCCTTACCCTGCAATGGCCTATCATTGAAAGGGCATCCTCTCAGTGGTCCCAATGCACCTGTGTGCTGACTTTGGGATCTTGGGTGAATTTCCACATTCACCACTCGGATCTCACCACCACCACCACACATGCTGCACTCGAAGTGGCTTCAGGCTGCCTTGGGAAAATCGGATGAATTTGGGAAGAGGTGGACAGGGAGCCCCAAAGGCAGGACATGATGCCGACTGACACCATCTCTGACATTGCTGGACATGGGCGTCTTCAGCTCCTGAAACACCTGCATTCCCTGTTTGCATTTGTGTCCCCATGCCAAGCATGTGTGTATACACACATGTGCTTGTGTTGGCTGTGTTTATGTGTGTGTTTTTGTGTACCCAGCCCAGGGCAGATGCAGAGATGAAGGCGACAGGAAAGGAGGTGCTGAGTAACCAGAAGAGGAGGCACGAGGCGTTCCCAGTCTGAAGGTGGTTTGTTCCGTATCTCTGCACTGACCCTGTCCAGGATGGGAATGAAGAAAGGATGGCCAGTGATAACTCCCGACCATGGCTCCAGATATCTGCAATTAGACCAAACACAAAACACGCTCACCATTTCTACTGTGTTGTTGTGTGTGTTTGGACTGGGAAAAGGGATTCATGGTCTGAGGGTTCACTCAGGGCATATCAGGTGGGGTGGGACTTTGAAACCACTGCCTATGGATCCCTGAGTCTGGGGGAACACTGCTGGCCTGTTGAAATGGTGGATGTGGCTATGGCAAGACCCAGGATGGTGAGGAGGCTAAGATTGCCTGCTGCACTGGAGACTTGTTCCACACATGTGAGAAGGAGAACTGGAAAGGTCCTGGGCCAGTGCTGCCCAGGAGCAGCCCATCAGCCAGCACATTCCCTCCCTGAGTGTGGCACACACTGTGACACAAAATGCGAGACATGCTAAAGTAAGCTGTACCTGCAAACCCACAGGCATCCTAGGAGAGACAGGATGTGAGCGTGGCATGCCTCCAGGCACTTCCAGCCTGCCTCCCTGGCAGTGCAGAAAGGCGAGGAAAGCACAGGTGGTTGTACGTGTTTGACCCTCTGCCCGGATGAGCCTGTGAGGGAGGGAACGGAGTGAGCAAGGAGTAATTGCATGTCCCAAAGGACCTCAGGAGAGTGGGAGACAGGGAAGCCCCTGGGGGCAGTTCGGGGCCTGCTGGTTTTCAGGGTCCAGGGTCTAGGCAATAGCAGTCCTGCCAAAGATACCCCATGGTGCATGCTGAAAGTCCTGACGAGAATTCCTTCTTTCCTCTGGGGTCTTGCCACTGGCTTTGGGGGCCTGAGGGGCAAAAGTGTGCATCTGCATTTGAGAGAATTTGAGCAGTCTCGATGAAGCAAAATCTCTGATTTAGTCATAGGGGATCTGAAACCAGGTGACACTCAGAGGGAAGCTGCATTCCAGGTGACCGTCTTGGACACTCCTGGGCCCAACTTGGGGCTGGCTTCCTTGGCATGTGGGCTGTGTAGGCAAGCAGAGATGCGTGACTGTAGGGAGTCCTACCTGGGCCTAATGAGAGCAACTGAAAGACAGTCTTGACATTTAGCAAATCACTGTGGCCTGGGTGGTTCAAGCCCTCTTGGTGCCTTTGAGCTAGAAAAGCTGCTTTCTGCCCAAGGGAGGCATGAGCTGTGGGCCCAGAAAGGGAAAGTTTTGCAGGGCATCATCTGTTCGGGGACTCCGTGTTCATGGGTACTGTTAAACAGAAGGGAGGACGTGTAGGGATGCCACCTTACCTTTATGGTCTCAGGTTCCAATCTTTGTATCTGAAGAGACCCTGTATCCATGTGCACCTTTCTCACAACATTGGATAAGACCCAGGCCTATCACAGTCTCTTGGGGCTCTTGGAGGCTCTTTGGCCTTTTCCTGCTACATGGAGTTAGCACTTGGGGGCACATGTAGACAGGAGCACACAGAAAGCTACACGGAGAGAAAGAACAGAGGGCCTCACTCAGAATGTTTTTGGCCATAAAGGGTTGTAGGCTAGCAAGAGGGGCACAACATTGACAAGGAATGACCTAGATAGGTGCACACCGAGAGAGAGCTTCTCCGAGTCAGCTGAGCCCAAAGGTCCTTGTTTTCTGTCCCCACATGGATCAGACCAATGTGACTGGTACTGTGAAGCTGTCCAAGGTGATGGGAGAATGCAGAACGCAAGCGCATGTCATACAGCTGTTCATGGCCAGTGCTTCCAACCCTGCTCGCTGCTCTGCAGGTCAGTCCGTGTCACTAGCAAATGCCAAGATTTTGTAACCTTTGAGGATAAGTCACAGAGTTAGATGGAGAAGGCAATGGTACCCCACTCCAGTACTCTTGCCTGGCAATTCCCATAGACAGAGGAGCCTGAGAGGCTGCAGTCCTATGCAGGGGGCAATTCCCATAGACAGAGGAGCCTGAGAGGCTGCAGTCCTATGCAGGGGTCGCGAAGAGTCGGACATGATTAAGCGACTTCCCTCTCACTTTTCACTTTCATGCATTGGAGAAGGAAATGGCAACCCACTCCAGTGTTCTTGCCTGGAGAATCCCCAGGACGGGGGAGCCTGGTGGGCTGCCATCTATGGGGTCACACAGACTCAGACTTGACTGAAGTGACTTAGCAGCAGTAGCAGCACAGAGTTAGAAGTGCAAGGTGACATGATTAATTAACAAGTGAAAGGAAACAACCAGGACAAAGAAAGTTACTTTTTCGTTGTGAGTACAAAGGTGCTTACCAAAATTCATATTCCTAGAGAAGAAAGCTTGTAATTCTGCGTGTGCAAGTTTCCTCTCAGGGATGTTACTGTGTACACGTACATGTGTGTGCTCACATGCGCATAGAAGTCCCTGCCAGTATGCTTGTGAGTATGAGCTTCCAGAATTGACCTAGCCAGGTGATGGAAGTTGGATAGCAAAAACATGAAGATCTTAGAGAAAGGTACATAAACTCTGGCCAGCAGAAGCACTGAAGCCAGGGATTCGATCCCCTTTATCTCACTGAGCAAACACGTTCTAAGTGGGATCACAGGGGTGCACCCAGGATGTGTGGCAGAAAGTAGTGGCAGGAAAAAAGAGTCTGGGGAGTGTGCAGAGAAAAGTCCACTACATCTGCAGTTTATGAAAAGTAGAAAATGTACCAGGAAGGAGAAACTGTACTTAATTAATTGAGATATCTAGCTAAGGAGATTTCCAGCCAAACAGCCAAAAGTGCTTCCTGATTTCTTCTTGCTGCCTATAGTAAAATATAAAGGGAAATTAAAAAAAAATATTTAAGAGAAAGACTATTAAAAAATAAGACAAAACTTGCTGAATGGGAAATTTTCTAGTCTTTTAACATGACAGAGGATGCTAAAATTAATGGCTCTCAAGCAAGGTTCTATCCAGGGCATTGAGATAAGGTGGTCTAAATATAACATTTTATAGCACCTATACATCAATTCTTATTCCTTTATTTATTTTTAATAAAGGTGGTCTAAAGATGAGTGTGACTGTAAAATTCTTTGTTAAGCCTCAGAAAGCTGGAAGGGGATGCTTCATGGCATTATTTAGGCAGGCCAATGCCCTCCAAAGAGTTTAGGGGTGTCACTCAGAGATCATTTCAGTCACACAATAAGACTTCTACCAGGTTTCAGGGTGTTATCCCTCAGCTATCTCAGCAGAAAACCAAGACAGACTAGGCCTTATTATGAAGACATGTGTGATGGTGGCTTTGGAGTGGGGTGCTTTGCCATGAAAACCAGTAAGACTATCAGGAGACACACCAAGTTTTTAAAATAACATATTTAAGTTCAGATTGGACTGAAAGGACCAGCAATAGTACAAAATAAGAGACCTCTGGATTTCTACCTTCGACAAGCAGAAAGTAGGCTAGGGAGACTGTTTCACTGTAACCATATACTATCCACCTTTCATGCAATGGAATCATGTCAGAGGGCAGAATTAAAAATTCAGAGACTGAAGCCTAGGAAGTTTCCAGGCCTTAAATCCTAATCAAAGGACTGCCAACAAGAACCTGTGGGATTTCAGAACTGCTACTGTTGACTCCTATCTCCCCTCCCCTTTCTGGAACAGGAGTGTCTATGAAGGTTATCTATGCCTGACCCAGCACTGTATGTTGGCTGTGAAATGAGCAGATCAACTCATCTCTTTTGCTCACAGATCATCAGGTCTACAGGAACTACACTTGTATAATTTGAACTGATGTGTTGGAGATGACTTGAGAGTCTCATGGACTGCAAGGAGATCAAACCAGTCAATCCTAAAGTAAAGCAGTCCTGCATATTCATTGGAAGGACTGATGCTGAAGCTGCAGCTCCAATACTTTGGCTACCTGATGCGAAGAAGTGACGCATTGGAAAAGACCCTGACGTGGGAAAGATTGAAGGCCGGAGAAGGGGACGGCAGAGGATGAGATGGTTGGATGGCATCACCAACTCAATGGACTTGAGTTTGAGCACGCCTCTGGAGTTGATGGTGGACAGGAAACCCTGGCGTGTGGCAGTCCATCGGGTCGCAAAGAGTAGGACACAACTGAGCGACTGAACACTTGAGATAGTGCCCAAGTGCACCCTGGTCCATATCTGGACCTGACTTAGATGACAAGGTCCTGAACTTCAAGTTAATGCTATAATGGATAAATTATTTGAAAGCATTTGCAGGAAAATGCATTTTGGACATACAAGTATGTAAACAATTTGTGGCCATGGGTTTTAAAGTATGTCCACAAGTCCTTTCCTTCAAGGGTGGACCTTATACTCCCCTTTACATGTTGGCTGGACTTAGTGGCTCATTTCTAATGTTAGAATATTGTAGAAATGAAAATGAAGTGTCTGACTATGCCTTTTTAGGTCATAAAAGGCACTGCAGCCTCCTTGCTCATCCTCTTGGATCACTCACTCTAGAAGCCAGCTTAGTCATATCTTGAGAACACTCAGGTAGCCCAGGGGCCCATGTGAAAGAACTGAGGCTTTCTCCCAATAGCCAGCAAGGAAACTGGTTTCAACAGCTATGTGAGTAAGCCATCTTGGAAGGAAATCCACCAGCCCATGTCAAGGCTTCAGATGACAAAAATCTCATGAAAACCTGAGCCAGAACACTCAACTGAATTACTCCTGGATTCCCAACTTTCAGCAGCAGTATGAGATAATATTGTTTTAAGCTGTTGCTTTGGGATAATTTGTTATGCAGCAGTAGTTCATTAATGCACTGCCAACTTTGGTTCATGTCTTTATACCGGGGTGCCTGTCCATTTAGTCTAATCTAAGCTAGATTCTGCTACTTGAGTTTAGAAAACATACTTCACCCTTGATCTGACCACCCTCAGATCAGATCAAATTCTTTATCACTCACCTCAATATCTTATCAGTCTTGCCTAGCCTCAGCAATGATCCTCTCAGTTGAGCCAGAATCCACCAGCACCCTTATGGTCGTCTTAATAAGTTTCCATCCACTGACACCCACTCTGTTGTTGTTCATTGCTTTTCAGTCTCCCAGTCTCTCTTTGCTATCACATGGACCCACCCTGTTCCTTAGCTATAAATCCCAGCTGTGTCCCTGCTGGAGTCAGGCTTAAACTCAATCTCTCTCCCATATTATAAGACCCCAGCTGTAGTACTCTTACCTTGAATAACGTTTTTCTTACCACCTTTAGGAAGTGTTATGAATCATTTGTTTAACATTTCCAGGTTCTGTTAGTAGGGATTATTCTCAAAGGAATAGTTTTATACTTTTACTTTTTATACTATATTCCTTTGGGGAGCAAATTTCTAGAATAAAAACATTTCATGTTTTTACCATACAAACAGAAAATATCTTTTTAAAATATATTTATATATCTTAAAAAATGTAGTAATCTGAAAAGGATGTGTATATAGACATGCCAGTATATACACACATACCCTCAGACCTCCAAGGAAAACTTAATTCTCAGTAAACTATAAATTAAAAAACATTCAGCCTGCAGGTAGTGAAATTTTTGTAATTAATGTGCCAAAAATCATAGAGAATGAAATTTTAATTTTAAAAATGTATACATAAAACCATCTGGGATTCAGACAAAATAGGTTATTTAAAAAAAGTTAGGTCAAGCCCTAAACCATCTAGTTTAAAAAAAAAAAAAAAAAAAAAAGAAAGAAAAGAAATAGTCTCATGTAATAACCTATAATGAAAAATAACCTAAAAAATAGATATATTTATGCATAACTAAATCACTCTGATATACATCTGAAACACAACATTGTAAATCAAATATATTTCCATAAAATTTGTAAAGAAAGCTTTTAAAATATATGATTATAAAGAAAAAATCCTAAAGAAAGTAGAAGGTATATATGAATTGAAACAAAAATAGAAAACAACAAAAATAAAACTTGTTGGGATAATAAAACAAGAGCTGCTTCTTCGATAAAAAAAAAAAAAAAAATCAGAAACATTGATACAACTGTAGCCAATCTAATAAGGGGAAGAGGAGGTTAATTCCAATACTAGAAATGAATGACACATGGAATGGGATTTTGAGATGGTAATATTCAACCCTGAGTGGAATTACTTTTGTTTCAGGAAAGGTCAAGTCAAGCCAAAACTGGGAAAAGAAAGGGAAGGAAAGAAAGAGGAAGACAGTCATGGGAAGAAAGGAAGAAAAGGAAAGTAAGGGAGAAAGAAAGAAAAGTAAATGTCTCAACAGATGTTGTAAATATCCAATGAAACAATTCTCTTTAAAATCTAAAAACAGAAACAGAAATTTATTAAGCCATATCCTCATTGCCTTTGATGGTACTAAGAACCAGAAAACCCATTTACACATCACTGTTTAGAATTTCTGGACAACACAATAAGATTATTTAAAAAAAAGAAACAAACAAAAAAAATGCTATGTTATTTGTAAAAAGATGGACAGCAGAAATATTTTTTAAAAAACATTTTATTTTTATAAATAGTAATTTTACTGACAATGTTTTGGCAACATTAATAAAACAATAAATTTTACCTGAAAGAACAAGCAAAGTAGACAAGGAAATTCACCAAAAGCAATAACAAAATAGTCATCTTGACAGATATTCAATACATTTGTAAAAAAAAACAAAGTGCCGTTGCCTGAAAAAAATATAGAGATATCAAAAGAAAAAGAGAGGAAGCTCCTGAAAGAACTCAACTCAGTATTAACTATCTTTGTTCTGCAGGCACAGAAACTTACTCAAGTTAATTTTACGAAGCAAAGCCCTGATGTTATTATCTCTTTTCAGGTTTTGTGTGTGTGTGTGTGTGAAAATCTAGGAACTTTAGGCTGGACAGGGAAGACGAGTGTAGAGACTTAAAGTGTCTTTAAGGAGGAGAAGGAAAAGGAGAGGTGTGAGGATTTCATTGTGTGGTTTGAACAGCATTGGGGAAGCTCAAACAAGGGATGTAGCAATGCTCTTCTTCTGGGAAGAGCATTCCCAGAAGAAGAGCATTTGCAAAGTCTTTGGATTGGGAAGAAATTGAATTTGCTTAGGGAAAGCAAGGCCAGTGTTGTCAAAAACAGGGCAGCAGTGGGGAAAATAGTAGAGTAGAATGACAGAGAATGGAAGAGAGGAAGTAGTCAGGGACCATATCACTGGAAACTTTTCATTTGGCAATAAATACAACTTGTACTCTTTAGGAGCATACTACAGAGCAAACAACAGTAACAGTATTGATAATCCTAAGCAACAATAAAAACATATAAATAAAACATTTCATATTTTTACTATAGAAATAGAATAAAGGAGATAAGAATGCAATAGTCTGCACATTTATACACAGAGTTTTCACCTGAGACCAAAGACACACACACACACACACACACACACACACACACACACACTCGTTATACAACTAAAAGAAGTTTAAGCTGACACTTAGCAAAGTGCTTTGGCCCAAGCGAACTAACTGGAAAGGCCTAGTAAAATATTCAAAGTGTAAACCAATCAATCAAGCATTGAGTAAATAAATACAATTTACTTGTATTTGAATTTACACTCAGGAAATTACCTAAAATGGAGACAAGAGACTCACTACAGCTTAGTTATCTGTAGTCCTTTCTCTTTTGTTCTGAGAGGGATGGTAACCCCTTGGTGATTATCACTTTCTAGCATTTTGTGAAAGCTTAGAGGATTTAAATGAATTGTGGGGAGGGGCAGAAAGAGTGGGGAGAGACAAAGAGGAGGAGAAAGGAAGAGGAAATGGAGAGATTTCTCTTGACATAGGTCTACAGCCAAGATTCCAGGTTCCTTGAATGGTGCACAGAGATTCTAGATATCTGTGCCAGAAGTGGAGAAGGTATGGCATTCAACTCCAGGAGGAGACTCAACTCCAGGAACCCACAGAGGAAGCCAAGTGTGCTGATGTTCAGGAACCAATACTTAGAGGGTACACCACAGGTCTGTGAAAGAGCCCTTGGAGATCACATGAAAAAAGGTTTCCACAAGTATAATCACAGACTAGGTAGTTGGGTAGAGTAGAGGAAGGATGATAACTCTATGACCTGATAATTACTGAAATAAATGAGAAAATTCCTGCACATCAGACTGTGTCAAGTAAGATGGAAACCCAGTATTAGTTTGATAAAATGGGAAATTACACAAAGAATTAGCTGTTAACTTTAATACATTCCTGCCCAAGGCAAGATAAGATACAAAAGTGAAATTGTCACATTAAACTAGGGTAAGACACATGTAACTGGAAAAGGTAAGGAAAAGTTCTATAGAGGGTTTAATCACCCTGGACCCTTTGTATCCACTACATTTACTCTTCTCGGACAACTCCTTTGTAGCTTAAGGGAAAGAGAACTAAACTTAGCTCAATTCATAAACTGAAAAGATTCCCTGTGTTTGATCCTTTTCAGTTAAACCTATGGGTCCAGTACAAATCAAACTGGATGTCAAGGCTTTTTTCTTTGGGAATCTTAACTTGCTTTACTATTGTGATGGAGACTGATAGGGCTACTTCACTTTGACTAAAGGCCAGCCAAATGGGAAAGGAGATGGAATGAATCAAATTCCCCTTTTGATCACTCAACAGGAGGTCCACAGGCACCAGGCCTCATTCTATTAACTATCTCTGCTTCTCCAACTGCAGTCAATGATATACAGGGCCTGCTTGATCCTTGCAAGTGCCTCTCACCTAACAGGCATTTTAGTGGTTGGCTTCCTTGACATGTCCCTGGGCTAGGTTAAGACACTCTGAGACAGTGTTCCTTCTGCCTTGGCTCCATGCCTGGAGTGCATGCATGCCTCTTCCTCAACTGGGACAAGAAGCCACAGCTCTCCACTAACTAAATCCTGTGTCTGGTCCAAACTCACATCATAGTTTCTCCATCAACTTCTCCACATCAGGCTTTCGGAACCATTTTATCTTAGAACAGCACAACAGAGGCACTTCGGAGAGTTCAGCAGCACACAGGACCATACCATAACAAAGCCATTCCAATCTGGCTATATAGTTAATACTGAGATCTTCAAAGCATGAAAACAGTTGAAAATTTCATTGCTAAACACTCTACAGATTATATGTATAGTGGAGAAGGCAATGGCACCCCACTCCAGTACTCTTGTGGGAAAAATCCTACAGATGGAGGAGCCTGGTGGGCTGAAGTCCATGGGGTTGCTAAGAGTGGGGCACGATGGAGTGACTTCACATTCACTTTTCATTTTCATACATTCGAGAAGGAAATGGCAACCCACTCCAGTGTTCTTGCCTGGAGAATCCCAGGGACAGGGTATCCTGGTGGGCTGCTGTCTATGGGGTCGCACAGAGTCGAACATGACTGAAGCAACTTAGCAGCAGCAGTAGCAGCAGCAGCACAGCTTTTGAACTTGCAAATAACATGAAATACCAAAATACGTTGTTACTTTTCCTTTCTCCACCTCTCTCTTTCTCTCTCTCTCTCTCACACACACACATAATTTTTACATGTTAAAACACTTATATGAAAAACAGGTACTATATTTTTAAATAACATCTCAATATTTAAACAAAGCTGTACTTCATGTATTTAAAACAAAAACACATAAATTACACATTGGTTGCCCTATATTTGATATTATTGAATAATTCTAAAATTTGAATTTTTTGTTTTTAATGGGGTTTTTAACTTTGACTGAAATACCTGCTTCAGACTTACTGAAAGTAGAATTAACGGGGTTTGTTTTTTTTTTTTTTTTGGCCTCCTACTTTTAGATTTGGGAGATGATGGTTCAGAATCAGATGTGTTCACAGTAATGGATGCTACTTCCACCAATCCTGTTGAAGGGGTTCCAGTGATACCTGAAAAAAAACTCTTGTTTCAGGAGGTAATCCTTCTAGATGCTTAGGCTTCTTAAACATTTGATGACACTGGGTCTTGTGCTGTCTTTTCTCTTTAAAAGTTAAAAAGTGTAGCCTACATTTGGAACACTGATGAAAACTTTTCCCAGTGCTGTCTATAATGACATATGTATGGTGTTGCAGTTTTAAACATTTGGAGACAAAAGGGGCAAAGTAAACTCTTAATGTTACCATGGTATGTTCTGAAATGTGCATCCACATCTGCAAAGAATGATGATCTGTAACTGCAAACCTGGCATACATAGGGCATTTCACCAGGCTTATGATTATCTTTCATGTGCTGTTAGAGAACCTGATCTGTCAAAAAGGACAATTCACAGATTTTACAGACTGCAGAGGGCTCCTGGGAAGTATGGACACTTTCAATGTGACACTGCAGCTGAAGGGAGTAGGAAACTGGCAGTTGCAGTGCTGGCAGGTGGTGTGGTATTTCCAGCTGTCACCTCTCTGCCTCTCAAGCTCCAAATGGTGCTTCATGTGATTCATAAACTTGACATTTTTTAGAACTTTCAAGCAGCTGAGGCATTTAAAGGCTGTGTGAGTTTTCGGTTCTGGCTGCCCATCTCCTATATGCTGTCCATAGTAGAAGTCACAGAGTAACACAATCAGATTGCCTTCTGTGGGATCAACAATCTTGTTTTGACTTGCTACACTTGGAAAGTCAATTTTGTCAGTCCATTTTACCCTAAAGGGCTTATAGGTTTGCAATGGACATTGTCCTTTAGAAAATGTGTTGGATAAGATTCTCCATTCTGAACATGGCTTAATGAGGTATGAACACTGTCTGGTGTGCTTTGCTGAGTAGTCACTGTTTGAAAAATATCTGGAGGGGACAAAGCTAAAGAATGTTCTCCTATAATTCCATCACTGAGTTTAGGCCTTTTGGGATTTGTGCTATTTGTTTCAGAAGTGGAAAGTCACTTTGATACATGAGGACTTTTATCCATAGCTCCTGCATAACTGCTGTTTCTACTGGATGCTGCAATGAACTTGTGAAGGTAATCAAAGGAGAACATAACTCTGAAAAGCTATTAGGCACTATTTGTGGTGAAATATTTTTAGAATCTGCTTTGGACAAAGGCTCAATAATAATAGGACTATCTGTTGATCTTGATTCAGAGACAGAAAGTGGCAAGACAGTCTTTGCTTCTGATGCAGGAGTCACATGATTAACAGGCTGTAATTTCTGAGCATTATCTTTCCTGAAGTGACCATACTTTTTTCTCCTTGAACAAGAATCTGGGGTAACTCTGTTCAGTATGTTTGAAATGACTGGTTTTGAATTTGAGGTCATCCCACAAAGATCACATCAGCATCTTCATTTACACGTTCCACTCCAAAAAGATCAGTTCAGCCTGTTCATCATCTACTTATTTGATTTCTCCCTTGCTTTTCTGTGGTTCTGGCTCTTGTTCTTTTTCACGTAACATACATGGTCGTTCCATATTTTAAGTACTTTTTTTTTTTTATTCTTGGAGGATGTGGCCACAAGTCCCAGTGCTTCCTTGAAATAAACTGCCACCTAAGTATAAATATACTACATATTATTTAAGTACAGAAAAATGTGCTATTTGTTTGTCTCCAAAACTCTAAGGTAGTTATAAACACCCTTATCTTACAGATAAAGACATTTA